>NC_137675.1:15996175-16171121 GCF_963989245.1 Nansenia antarctica
GAGCCAATGACAGTCAGCCAGGCTTTGAATGTAATGCTTCCGGATCAGACTGTATTAACGGTGGGCTTCTTCCTCGCCTCTCTTTGACAGAATTCTTCAAATCGCTCCTTTTATCTTTCTCCCCTAATCTCGACGAGTACAACCCTGACATCCCTGAGTGGAGACAGGATGTGGGCAGAGTAATTAAGAAGGCTCTGCTCCAAGTAAGTGTGAATTTCTCTCCCTCCTTTTTTTCAAATTTTTTTTTTTTTAACTCTCTCTCGTCTTTTTCATTTTCTTCCACCCCGCTCCGCTCCACTCATGCCCTCGGGCAGTTCTGTGATTCATTATCACACAGGTGCGAAGGCTCCGCCGCTGCCTGCTCCCCCCGAGACAGCTTGATGAGTACTAATGCCTTATTTTCAGAAGTCAGCAATGAAATGCTTCAGAATTAGCCGCAATAGGATCTGTCGTGGATGGGGTGGCGTCTGTGCGTGCATGCGTGCGTGTGTGTGTGTGTGTGCGCGAGTGTGTGTGTGCGTGTCTGTGTGCGTGTGTGCGCGAGTGTGTGTGTGTGTGTGTGTGTGTGTGTGTGTGTGTGTGTGTGTGTGCGCGTGTGCGCGCGCGATGAGCCCAAATGTCATTGCCAAGTGTTATTTCTTTCCCACATGCTACTGCTGAGGTGGATAGAGTTAGAGTGTTAGCGTGTTGTGTCACCCTCATCTCTGCAGTGGATTAAACATGAGAGCCGATGCTAGGAGCCTGGAGAGGAGAACGGTGTAGCTTGTCAGAGAGCAGGGTCAAGGCTTCCCAATGAATAACTCGCACTCTATCACAAAATAATCATATACCGTTCATCCAGAAGAGGCCAATTGAATTATATGAACTGAGGGGTGCAAAGAAATGTAAAGCTTGTCACTCCAGTCTAGTGGGGAACTAATTGTAGGCCTTAATGGAAAACTCCTCACACAGAGGAATATGTCGCTATTGAGACCATCCAGCAGCACGGAAAGAAAACAGCATTTCCGATCTATTCATCGATGCATTCGAAGCCTGACATGACATGAGAGCCCTGTTTTTTTATTTATTTGTATCATTTTTTTCAGAAGAGGTGATGATTCAAGATGCTGCCTACTATACTTTGTCTCTTCTAGCTACTGCCCAACATAAAAGAGAAGATGAGGAAAGGGCATCAACTCACAATTGAAGTCAAGCTCCATTTAACTGCAGGCCCCTGTATCAGTACACACAGCTCTGTTGAGCTGAATACTGAGGGCTAACAGATGTCTGACTTCAGCTTCCCTGTCAGTTATGGGTATTATATGGAAGTTCATTAATAGAGGTTATTTCTCCAACCGATCGATCCCCAGCTTCCTCCCCCGTTGGCAGAAGGCGGCGTGGGCTCTTACAGTACAGAGTCGTGACTCCGGGCAAATTCTGTATGTTCATGACTCTCCGTCGCTTCTCTGCACTGTTAAGGCACTGCTCTGTGTGGCACAGTAATGTAGGTTAACATGTAAAGAGAGTGTACCAAGGGAGGCTGGTGGAGGGAGTGTACCAGGGGAGGCTGGTGGAGGGAGTGTACCAGGGGAGGCTGGTGGAGGGAGTGTACCAGGGTAGGCTGGTGGAGGGAGTGTACCAGGGGAGGCTGGTGGAGAGAGTAGACCAGGGGAGGCTGGTGGAGGGAGTGGACCAGGGGAGGCTGGTGGAGAGAGTAGACCAGGGGAGGCTGGTGGAGGGAGTGGACCAGGGGAGGCTGGTGGAGGGAGTGTACATGGGGAGGCTGGTGGAGGGAGTGTACCAGGGGAGGCTGGTGGAGAGAGTAGACCAGGGGAGGCTGGTGGAGGGAGTGGACCAGGGGAGGCTGGTGGAGGGAGTGTACATGGGGAGGCTGGTGGAGGGAGTGTACATGGGGAGGCTGGTGGAGGGAGTAGACCAGGGGAGGCTGGTGGAGGGAGTGGACCAGGGGAGGCTGGTGGAGGGAGTGTACATGGGGAGGCTGGTGGAGGGAGTGGACCAGGGGAGGCTGGTGGAGGGAGTGTACATGGGGAGGCTGGTGGAGGGAGTGTACCAGGGGAGGCTGGTGGAGGGAGTGGACCAGGGGAGGCTGGTGGAGGGAGTGTACATGGGGAGGCTGGTGGAGGGAGTGGACCAGGGGAGGCTGGTGGAGGGAGTGTACATGGGGAGGCTGGTGGAGGGAGTGGACCAGGGGGGGCTGGTGGAGGGAGTGTACATGGGGAGGCTGGTGAAGAGAGTAGACCAGGGGAGGCTGGTGGAGGGAGTGTACATGGGGAGGCTGGTGGAGGGAGTGGACCAGGGGAGGCTGGTGGAGGGAGTGTACATGGGGAGGCTGGTGGAGGGAGTGTACATGGGGAGGCTGGTGGAGGGAGTGTACCAGGGGAGGCTGGTGGAGGGAGTGTACATGGGGAGGCTGGTGGAGGGAGTGTACCAGGGGAGGCTGGTGGAGGGAGTGTACCAGGGGAGGCTGGTGGAGGGAGTGTACATGGGGAGGCTGGTGGAGGGAGTGTACATGGGGAGGCTGGTGGAGGGAGTGTACCAGGGGAGGCTGGTGGAGGGAGTGTACATGGGGAGGCTGGTGGAGGGAGTGGACCAGGGGAGGCTGGTGGAGGGAGTGTACCAGGGGAGGCTGGTGGAGGGAGTGTACATGGGGAGGCTGGTGGAGGGAGTGTACCAGGGGAGGCTGGTGGAGGGAGTGTACCAGGGGAGGCTGGTGGAGGGAGTGGACCAGGGGAGGCTGGTGGAGGGAGTGTACATGGGGAGGCTGGTGGAGGGAGTGTACCAGGGGAGGCTGGTGGAGGGAGTGTACATGGGGAGGCTGGTGGAGGGAGTGGACCAGGGGAGGCTGGTGGAGGGAGTGTACATGGGGAGGCTGGTGGAGGGAGTGTACCAGGGGAGGCTGGTGGAGGGAGTGTACCAGGGGAGGCTGGTGGAGAGAGTGGACCAGGGGAGGCTGGTGGAGGGAGTGGACCAGGGGAGGCTGGTGGAGGGAGTGGACATGGGGAGGCTGGTGGAGGGAGTGTACCAGGGGAGGCTGGTGGAGGGAGTGTACCAGGGGAGGCTGGTGGAGAGAGTAGACCAGGGGAGGCTGGTGGAGGCAGAAATCAGAAATGCATTACAATGAGCCCTGTCCTGATTTCTGCCTCCACCAGCCTCCCCAGGTCCACTCCCTCCACCAGCCTGCCCATGTACACTCCCTCCACCAGCCTCCCCTGGTACACTCCCTCCACCAGCCTCCACTGGTACACTCCCTCCACCAGCCTCCCCTGGTACACTCCCTCCACCAGCCTCCACTGGTACACTCCCTCCACCAGCCTCCCCTGGTACACTCCCTCCACCAGCCTCCCCTGGTCCACTATTGCACGTGTTTGAGACCATTCTTGATTACATTCCGTGCATAACTATGAGCCTGTTTTCCACCAGCCTCCACTGGAGTGTACTGCCTGCCTGTGTTCCCAACCACTCCACAGTGAAACTACAACAGTTTGCTGGAACCAATTCCCTATAATGGGCGAATAATCCGCTCGTATTTGTCACCACAATATTCTAATATTGTGTCTGGAAAGATGAAATCACCCCCGTACCATGATGTCGAGTATTCATATAAGGACTGACAAATACGAGTTATGAACCAGACATTTCAACAATGGTGATTGCCCATGTTTATTTGGGATTGCATGGTGAATGAGGTTTCGAGTCATTTTTGCTTTTTGGTCGTAAAATATGAAATCTAGAAGACACACAACACTGCAGAGGTGTGCTCGGCCAAACTACCCCTTCTCCACCCACCTCCAGTCCCCAAACACTCACCCTGCCTGACTCACCTAACCCCTCCTCTCACCCCTCAACCCCATTTGATTTTCCAATCCAGCAATGAGTTTGGAGGGCATAAAACAGAGCACTCCGCAGCAACGCAGCCAGGAGGGCTTTTTAAATTAATGAGTGATCACAACGATAGAGAAAACATGGGTCTGAGTGCATTGATTTTTTTGAGGGGCTACTGCCTATTTCCCCCCCCCCCCCTCCACACACACACACACACACACACACACACACACACACACACACACACACACACACACACCATCCCTATTACTACCTCTCTTCCCCATCCCTCTCTCCCTCTCTACCTTTCTGCCTCTCTCCCTCTCTCCTTCCTGCTTGATAATTGATGTGATTCAACTGTAGCCTGCTTCATTGTCCACACTGGCCATGGAGAAACACAAAAACACATCTCAGGGTCACTGATCACCGCTCTGACTGGCCGTGTTAGTCTGAGGTGGTTAAAGGGCATTACCTTTTTACGGCCAAAACACATGTTGTGTGTTACATGGATTGTCCTGTGTTGGTTTTGTGACGATCGTTGCATTGTGTACCTGGTTTATTTGAAAATGTGTTGGTGGAGCTCAAGGCTATGTTATTATCTTCCTATGACCTCTTTTTGGACTCTTTGACATACTGCTGCTGATTACTATACCTGTATGTGTTACTGATATGGTGCTCCAATTGCGGTAGTTTTGGAAAAAAAATAGAGCATTTGGTAGATTTGACAGCATAAAAAGTACATATTTAGTATGTGAGTGTAATCTCAAGAAAGTGCACTAAGCTCTATACAAGGACAGTGGGATGCCACCTAATAGTGCCTAGCGGAAAAAGTTTACCACTTTTAATGTTTGACTGAAAGTCCAAGGTACGTTTCTCCCCTTGAGTTTAATGTCTAGACATTTTCAGACCTTCAACAGAGAATCACAACAAGAATAATGATGCAGTCTAAAATGAGTTTCACTAGACAGAGTCTACATTTCCTTTAGAGAATCCTTGTTTCTGAAAGGAAGTATTATATCAATTATATATGTGCTTTACTTATGACTTTCTGATTGGCCATTGTCACAGGTGGCAGACTTTCCAGAGGAGCAGGTATTGGTTGCAGTGTTCCCAGGTGTTCCAACCGCTGCTGAACTCTTCCTTTTACCACACAAGAACCAATCAGAGGGCAGGAAAAAGATTGAGGAGGAGCTAGAGCAGGTAAGGGGGGCTTTGATTGGACACCAAACCAATTTGACATAATGTGACGGTGGCTGGTGAAAGGGGGAACAAGTCGGCAACCTATCCAAATGTTCAAACTTTCTATTCTGAAAAATGTAAATAAATGTCAACGTTGATTCAATGACACACTTGCTCGTCAGCCCAAGACATGGCAATGCAATTGATTCGATGAGTAATCCCCACCACTACCTAGTTAACTATAACACTACTTAACATTGTTAGCAGGCTCACAAAACAAGCTGTGTTAGTTGACTAGTGAGTGTGTCATTGATTTTCAACAATGCTGAAATGTATTTTTTCATTTTTCAGAATAAATGTCTGAACATTAAATCGGCTGCCGACTTGTTCCTGGTTTCACCAGCTGCTGTCACATATACATTTATGTTAGGGATAATAGCATTGTCAAGACACATTTTACAGGAACCTTCCAGGATCCTCCTCCCACAAATTGTGGGAAATTGTATTATCTCTTGTGAGTGCAGGTAAAAATTGCATTGTCGACGTGTGAGACGGCCAATTTTATGTGGCCCATTATGAGACCGCAACTGTTCTATTATTCAGTTTGTCTGGGAGTGTTGTAAACTGTGACTTAACTGTTTAACTAAAGCATGCTGAATCCACTCAACAGATCTCTGAGATACTTGTCAGCGCCCTGAATCAGAATCTGGTGGAATTTGAGCTCAGGCCAGGAGCGAGAGTAATTGTTTACATCACACAGCTCACTTTGGGTAAGGACCAACTATTTAAATTACTTTTTTATGTTAGTGAAGAGATAATAATGTACTGCTAGAGAGATGATGCAGTACATACAAACATGCCTACCTACCTACCTACATACATACATATAGACATACATACATACACAACAACTACTGTGCAGTCATATCATTTACATTTGCATTTACATTTTTGGCATTTAGCAGACGCCTTTACCAACACTTACTACTTGATAATCCTCATTTTATTAACAGAAGCTACACAATCTGTATTCACCAATTAACATTCATGTGAGTCTGCCACCATCCCCACTCATGTGAGTCTACTGTTCTGTCAACATTTGGGAGTGTAGTGAGGAGGAATTTTACTATTAAGTAAAGCTCCTTGAAACAAAGTGTCTTTTATATCTGCCATCAAAACGCCAGCATCTGTTCTAAATCTTTTACAGCCATCCATCCACAAAATGAGTGTTATGGTGGTGTATAATTATGTTGATTATTTAGTCCTTGAGAAGAGGAAGATGGGGGTGTAGTTTGATAGCTAGCTGAATATAAGATGAAAAGATAACAAGTCTTGGCTGCAATTGTTAATAGTATGTTAACCTCCAAAAAAACAGCTTCCTCATGGGAAAGATTCACTTTGACAGTATTGAATTGATGCAGAGCTACAATACACCAGTACTTCTGGTTTGTATTTGTTTTTATCCACAAACCTATGTTTCTATCATCAGTCAGGCTGAAACTCAAAGGATGGAGATGGCATTGGTCAAAGCTTTCTTCCTGGTCATAGTAGTGTTTTTTTGACAGGGTCTTACAGTATATGGTTGGCAGGTTCCATTAGCCACGCAATCCCCTCTGAAACCATAGCCTTCGGGGCTAGCTGTCTGAGTGTTAAAGCAGCACGTATATCGTAGCTGGGCCGTGGTGCTAGCAGGACTGTAACGTATGCCTGTGTGTGGCGGGTGAGGGCAACCAGCTGGATCCCCCTTCATATTTCACCCAGGAAAAGGTCTGAAAAGCCTTCAAGCTGCTTTGGAAAGGTCACTGCCATCACTGGTCTCCCTCACGGAGCTGTAGCTGGATCTAAGGAAGGAAATTTCACTGCGTGTTACCTTTTGATGATAGATATTAATTCCCATTTTCAAAGTCGTTGGAGTTCCTCAGGGACAGAGGAAATGGTGGTGTGGAGCACTATGATCTGTATTGTCATGTTCTGCTCAGTGTTCCTGTGTGTTTGGTACAGTTGTATTAAATTGTTTATACACATATGTTTTTTTACCATATTTGAACAACTCTGGATATGAATATTGCTTTGCTTGTTTTAAGCAGATGGCTTTTAGTTTATAAACGCATCCATTAGAAATTGCAATTTCACGCTAGCACAACCTTTAAAATGTGGGATATTAAAAACAAGAGCAGTTTTTCATAATGTACAATCATTGCCTTGGATCTACCCATAATCCATAGCAGGATTTATTTACTGCTGAATACACTTGGCTGTTGTGTCATCCTCAGACCTGTTGTCGGAGGCCTACATTAGGGAACACATGAGACACAATGCTCTGGGATGTTGCATAGGAGCCATTGAAATGGAATTGTATCCCACTGCTGCCTCCCCATAGCTCAACAGTTTATTGAACACTGTGGTACGGTATAATGTAATTTGAAAAACAATTTAATTCAACTACAGAATACTATGCAGTTACTCTTATGTAGCCCTTGTAGGATGATTATTGTGCATAAGGTTATCATTATTGTGAAAAACTAGGTGATAATTGTCATTAGGGATGTGACATATGCTAAGTGTTGTTTTTAACGACATCCCCTCCCTTCTTTCACAGCACCCTTGGTGGATTCCAGCCCAAGACACAGCAGTTCAGCCATGCTGATGCTTCTGTCAGTAGTGTTCCTGGGCTTAGCTGTGTTTCTAATCTACAAATTCAAGAGGTGAATTCCTGTGTGATTATCTCTGACCACCGCACAGTACATGTCTAATCATTAGGTTTTAAGCATTAATAATGGCTGGTAGATTGGTAGGATCTGCATCAATCAATGATGAACTGCTCGTTTGCCTGACATTTTCATTTTTAATTTACACAGATTCCAACTTGATTTAAATGCATGAGGCACATGTGCGAATCAGTGATGAAATGTTGAGAGGGAAAAAACATCATTAAATTGCTGTTGCTGTCCCTCAAATGTACAATGAATATTTTATTTGTTCTGAAAATGATTCTCCCCGAAAAGTCTGCAGGAAAAAGTTGCCATCAATTATAAATATGGGATTTTTCTTATTAATCCAAATAGGAAACATATTTATTGAAATGTCACACTTGACAAGGCAAACAATTAAATAACAAAATGTGTATTAATTTGAAATCCATTGGAGGGTGACTTGATAAATCACATATTTTTTATTATGAATATAATAAAAAGAAAATATGATTTATTAAACTAGCACTGCAACAGTAATGTAATACTGTACTGTATATGGTTAAGAAGAGGAGGCAGAAAAAGAGGAGGCAGAAGCCAACTGGGACTACACTCAGATCTATCCACCAAAGCTGTGGAGTTCTATCATACAGAGAGCAATTAATTAGACAATATTTATATTGGCTTCAGAACAGAAATAGCATACTGTATTTCACAGACTGCAATCTGTGGATCTGAGACAAAATGAGTTCATTCATCCCAACCCTGAACAACATTTGCCTCTCTTTGACGAATGACCAACGTCTTTGACCATGGATTTGCTCTGATCACCATCATTTAAAAAGCTGAACTAAGCCCTATTGTAACATGTCTTGTTTTATTATCCCTTCCAATCTCTAGAAAAATCCCATGGATTAACATATACGCAGAGGTGAACCAGGAGAAAGAGCAGGAGATGATTGGCTCGGTCAGTCAGAGTGACAGCACCCCTAAGATCACCCTCAGTGAGTTCTCCACGCCCAAAGAACTGATGGAGAAGGAACTTGATGCCAGGGTCAAACGTAAGAGACAAGCTTTGTGTAATATCTGCTCATGAATCATTGGTAACAATGATTACTTTTACTAATAAGCATTGATCAACTATCACTATTACTAAGTAGTGTACAAACTATTCATATGGTTGAAGGCGGAAGTTTACATACACTTAGTTTGAAGTCATTAAAACTCTTTTTTAATCACTCCACAGATTTCATTTTAACAAACTATACTTTTGGCAAGTCGGTTAGGGCGTTGTAGGACTTTGTGCATGACACAAGTAATTTTTCCAGCAATTGTTTACAGACAGATTATTTCACTTATAATTCACCATATCACAATTCCAGTGGGTCAAACGTTTACATACACTAAGTTGACTGTGCTCTGAAAATTCTAGAAAATGATGTATGGCTTTAGAAGCTTCTGATTCTGCCTTCTTGTTAATTGACATAATTTGAGTCAATTGGAGGTGTACCTTTGGATGTATTTTAAGGCCTACCTTCAAACTCAATGCCTCTTTGCTTGACATCATGGGAATATCAAAAGAAATCAGCGAAGACCTCAGAATTTCTTTATTTTTGGGGACCTCCAAAAGTCTGGTTCATCCTTGGCAGCAATTTCTAAACGCCTGAAGGTACCATGTTCATCTGTACAAACAATAGTACGCAGGTATAAACACCACGGGACCACGCAGCCGCCATACCGCTCAGGAAGGAGATGCGTTCTGTCTCTTAGAGATGAACGTACTTCGGTGCGAAAAGTGCAAATCAATCCCAGATCAACAACAAAGGACCTTGTGAAGCTCCTGGAGGAAACAGGTACAAAAGTATCTATATCCACAGTAAAACAAGTCCTATATCGCCATAACCTGAAAGGCCACTCAGCAAGGAAGAAGCCACTGCTCCAAAACCGCCATAAAAAAGCCAGGTTTGCAACTGCACATGGGGACAAAGATCTTAGTTTCTGGAGAAATGTCTTCTCATCTGATGAAACAAAAATGTAACTGTTTTGGCCATAATTACCATCATTATGTTTGTAGGAAAAAGGGGGAGGCTTGCAAGTCGAAGAACACCATCCCAACCGTGAATCACGAGGGTGGCAACATTATGTTGTGGGGGTGCTTTGCTGCAGGAGGGGCTGGTGCACTTCACAAAATAGATGGCATCACGAGGAAGGAAAATTATGTGAATATTGAAGCAACATCTCAAGACATCAGCCAATGACAATGACCCCCAGCATACTTCCAAAGTTGTGGCAAAATGTCTTAAGGACAACAAAGTCAATGTATTGGAGTGGCCATCACAAAGCCCCGGGGCCTCATTTATAAAAAGTTACTTGAACGTCATCTTTAACTTGCACGTAAGCATATTATGCGAAATGGACGTAAGCATTATTTATAAAACGGACTGTTTAAAATTGCGTACGTCTGTCGTATGTACTTCCGTCTATAAATAACAAATATAATAAATAGGCTTGATTGAGGTGTTGAGCAGCACCTTTGACGAGTTCACACGATGGTAGACAAATGAAAGAAGAAAAACTTTACTGAGGAGGAGATCGACTGTCTTTTATCAGAAATAGACGCGTGGTCGCAAACGCTCTTCTGGAGCTCCAAGGAGCTTTGCTTTTCTCTTTTGTATTTTCTTTTAGATTCTTGTAATGTTGACTTACACTATGGTCAACGTTGCAAGTAGACCTATCTAACGAAAATAAAGAAAAAAGCGAAGCAAACGTCCTTGGACAGCATCCCCCCTTTTTCCACACTTACTTATTTCCTTTATAACCCAATGGCATATAAAGGAAGACTGAAATACAATCATAAACATCAGTTCCCTTTAAATCTTGAATTAAACTCTTTTTCTCGGCTGATAACAATATCGTTCATTTTATTACAAGCCACTTTCACTTCGCATGAATTACGGTAGGCATTAACGTGTTCGAGTGCTCGTACGTGTTCGTATGTCAAGTCAAGACCTAACGTAGAGCTACGATTGTTTCCACGGTCTAATTGACTCAGGTTGAAATTGTATAAATCACTACTTTTACGTGGTTTTCTACGTACGCCATGGGTAAGATCAAATTTGATCCAAAGTACTTTTTATAAATGAGGCCCCTGTAACCCTAACCCTCAATCCAATAGAACATTAAGGGGGCAGAAGTGAAAAAGGGTGTGCGAGCAAGGAGGCCTACAAACCTGACTCAGTTACTGTCAGGAGGAATGGGCCAAAACTCCACCGACTTATTGTGGGATGCTTGTGGAAGGCTACTGGAAACATTTCACCAACATTTTAAATGTAAAGGCAATGCTACCAAATATTAACTAAGTGTATGTAAACTCCTGACCCACTGGGAATGTGATGAAAGAAATAAAAGCTGAAATAAATCATTCTCTCTACTATTATTCTGACATTTCACATTCTTAAACTAAAGTAGTGATCCAAACTGACCTAAGACATGGAATGTTTACTAGGATTAAATATAAGGAATTGTGAAAAACTAAGTTTAAATGTATTTGGCTAAGGTGTATGTAAACTTCAGGCTTAAACTGTACATGGTATTTTGGCATTTATGAACATCTAAGTGTTCATGTAGAAAGATGTATACTTTTGATAGACATTTAATGGACACATCTACAGAATGAATGTGAATTAAGGACGGAGATAGCTTCTTAAAAACAATAACAAAGAAGCGAGCAATCAATGGGTCAGAAACTACTTTCTCTCACATTATGCAGCTTAAGCACTTTTGATAACACAATGTTTTAAACACTCAGTAATTTACACAAGGTATCAATCTCAAAAAAGTTATTCATTTAACAACCATCAAGAGGACTAAATCACTTTCTCCTTGTGTTGTTTTTTCTCTATCACCAGGGGGAATCGTAAACGCCCATGAGAGCACAAGGGAGATTCCCAACTGTACTAGCGTGTAAAGCAAGGGAATGCTATAATGTGTACAGAACAGAAGTATTGACATTTTCGGGGGGTTATCTTACTTTTTTTTTTTAATTCTCAAACACAGTTGATGTTAATAGTTTTTTAAGGACCTCATTTATACAGATTTGCATGGGTGTCTTGTATCTATGCTGCAAATCTAAACCCACTCAATGAGACAGATAATTATTAGGAAAGTTGCAATGGTTTAAACTACAGTACAGTACAAATCCAATTTATTTTGCAGAGTAATGTTTGTTTTTAATTCTAATTATTATATTTGTATTTATTTATTGGGCTTTTGTCAAAACCTATGAAGAGAGTTATGTACATTTCGTAAAGGCCCATGGCAGCCAGTTTCGCTCCCTGTTTTAAAAAAAAAAACATACTCAAAGAACGGAAGCACAGAGTGGTGACCCTAGTCATTTGTGACAGCTGGTGAGAGGACAAGTCGGCAACCGCCCAAAAAAAATGTATTCTAAAAAAGTTAAATACATTGAAATGGAAAATGTAAGCTCATTTGTGGGTGGTGACTTAATTTATTTCAAATCAATTACTATTTACTATTCCACTACTTTACATTGTTAGCAGGCTCAGAAAACAAGATTAGCTTGCAAGCCAATTCAATTTAAAATGTTCTTGGAAAACATCCTCAAACTGCAGACTAGCACAACTAGCCAGTTTGCTAACACAGCTTGTTTTGTCAGGCTGCTAACAATGTAAAGTAGTGTTATAGTTACAGTAACTAGGTAGTAGTGGGGATTACTCACTGAATCCATTGCATTGCAATATTTTGGCTTGACTAGCGAGTGTGTCATTGATTTTCAACAACGTTTCAGTAAAACAATGTGTTTTGAAACAATGCTCTTTTAAAGGTGATTTTAAATAAATTATCCGGTCCAATTTATTTTAAAAAATCAGAATAAAAGTCTGAACATTTGGTCGGTTGCCGACTTGTTCCCCTTTTCACCAGCTGCTGTCACATTTAAGGAACTATTATGGGAAAATAACACCAGATATAGCTAGTACAATTCTCGCTAAAATGTGTTCGAAAGGTTTTGTTTGACTTAGTCATAGTGAAGGGCGTTCAGAGGGTTATATTTGAATCTGGGCGCAGTGGCCGTTAACTTTACAAACAGGCTATCCACGTCACACTTTGGAGCTTATGGCTGTAAGAAATGTCATACGCCATGGCAATTTTTGGACTTTAATCATTGTGCAATAACATTGTGCACCACCATGATGTCATATATCAGCTAAAAACGTTAACATGACAAATGTGGGCCTTTAAAGTCTGCTTTTTAAAAGGTATGTTGTTATTGTCTATATGGGCCATCATGTTTGAGTCTTCGATCTGACAGGGAATGTTATCAAAATGTACTACTGTATATTATCTTTGGTTCTGTTACCTCTGTATATACTATATGTATACTTAATTTCCACATGCTTGTAGTAAAAGTACAATGACGTAGACAGGTCATCTGATCATGTCTGTTATCAGTTTTAAGAGTGTTAAAAAGTAAGACATGACTTTAAGAATTCCAATTTAATTTGTTTTAATGAGGTCCTTGACTTGTGCATGTTATTATCGAGGACACAATTTATGTGTTGTAGATAAGCAAGTGTTGTAAATAGTTATTTTCTATTCATCCATCAAGAGAGCTTAGTCATTTTTACATACCGTATATATACAGTAGACTCTCATATCCTTTAATTTTGTTTATTTATGGCAAATGCTGTCTTGTATCAAGAGTTTATTTAATATTAGGATGGGTATCATATTCTACACAAATAACCAGGTTAACATGCTTGAAATGAAGTAAAAGACATCAAAAGTGAATGTGGATGAACACTGATTTTAAATGCATCGGTTAAACTCTTTGTAATAGACAACATTAGCCATGAACATCGTGGGAGTGTTTCAACTGTTTGCCCTTGGAATCTAAATAGGAGAGAGCAATTTGACAGAAATTATGATTAGATGACATTTGCGTGTCGAAATCTCTTCTAAAATCTTAGATTTAAACTAATATTATTACTGTTAATGTCATTTCATTTACTGATGATAAGCACATTGTACAATGGACATCAGTATGACAAGGACACCTAGCTTGATGTATTTGTTTTCATTCCAATGAGTAGTACATCATGTCTGGTATCTATTCATGGAGTATTAGAGTGTTTTATCTGTGTAAAGCCTATTGACTCTCATAGAGTTCCATGATAATCTCTCTTCAACCTCTCTTACACATACAGTATCTCAAATCAAGAATGAAACCTTTTTTCCAGTGATTTGCTATGGTAACAATGGTACAAAATAAACATACCCCAAGACAGTGATTTAGATGGTTGCAGCCATTTGAATACTATTATCTCACTGTTTACCCTCCGCAGTCAGGTTCATTTACAGCCCCAACTGTTTTAGATTAGATACACATTTTTTGTCATTGCACAGTGTAGTACAACGAAGTCTAGGCTCTAGGCACAGGGTCAGCCATAGTCAGTGCCCCTGGAGCAATTAGGGGTTAAGTGCCTTGCTCAAGGGCACAACGGCAGTGGTAGGTACCTTAGATATGATGCCAGCAACCATCCAGTCACCAGCTCACATACAGCTCCCTCCTGAGGCGGGGATCGAACCAGCGACCTTCCGATTGCTAGCCGGCCTCTCTAACCTCTAGGCTACCTGCCGCCCCTACTGTTCGCGTCAATATCCCAAAGTTGTGTAACACAACATCCACTCTCCTTTATAGTCAGGTTTGTTATATAATTTCGTGGGAATTTTTGGGGGATTTGCTAATCTATAAATTTTTGGAAAGGGCATTGTATGAGGAATCAGAAAATATATGTTTCCATTTGCACAGATGTCTGAAAGGTGGCCATCTTGGCATTTACAAAATGGCCGCCATAATACACGTTTTGTAATATCTTGGCTTCTAAATAAGCTAGAACATTGATTTTAACTGCTAAACCTACATTTTCAGGGTCAAGGAATCCAATGGTTGTAGTTACAAAGCTATTTTTTGTATTCTTTTTTTTTTATATCATCACATAAAAATGTGTAACTTATACTTTAAGAAATTGTATTTTTTCGATGACTTCCATACGTGAGTCCACAGACCACAGTATGATCATGACAACCTCCTGCATTAGATAGTCTCGATGTTATGATTTAAACTTGTGTTGGCTTTTTGGGGGGATTTGCTAATCTATACATTTTTGGATGTTATGGCAACAGCCAGCAACCAGTAAGGCAATACAGAGGCAGGTAAATCTTTAGCCTAATGGTTTAATGATCTTCTTTCGGCGTATGGGTAGTTGTTTTCCTCTCCACTCCACCAGGCTCGGGGCCGAGGGGCTACCCTTTTACCACCCCGAGACCTGGTTGAGGGGCTCACCCGGGCTATATTTCTGGACACCCCTCCAGAAGCCACGTCATCGTCTCGTCATCTAGTACCGACAGACCATGCATCCCGTTGGGTGGGTGGTACACCGGGCAATCCAGGATAACATGGTCTGCGGTTTGGTCCTCTGCGCCACACTCGAACGACGCATTTGGGGCCAAGCCCCATCTGTGCATTGATGAGCGGAAAGGCCCGACGCCGGTCCGGAGACGATTGAGCGTCACCCAGGATAGCCTTGGCAAGTCCATCCCGAGGGGCTCAGGGCCGGCGACTGGGATGTGGTCGCGGAGTTTGGAGGTGTTTGCCTCCCACTCCGTGCGCCACATATAATCCGCCCATCCTGCCGCACTGATGTTAAGATCTCTGCATTGCTGCCTGAGATCCTGTGCGGCAGGCACAAATGGGTGTCTCGACTTGAGACGCCGGGGGGGCTCCGCTGTTATAGTGAGCCTATCGTGGAGCAGATGGTTATTAAGCTCCACGGCCCGGCAGGCGAGACGTGCTGTGGCTCCCATGCGGCGGAGGCCTGCGGGCTGGATGCCTGCTAGGATGGGAAGGTTGTCCACGGGGGTAGGACGCAGGCATCCTGTCACAATGCGCAAGGCTTCGTTTATAGGCGAGTCGATGAGGCGGGTGTGGGCACTGCGACACCATACTGGGGCGCAGTATTCACTAGTTGAATAAACGAGGGCTAGGGCTGCCGTGCGCAAAGACCGGCGCCCCAGCCCGAGCCAACCAGTCGCCTCATCAACGCCACACAAGCTGTTAACTTCTTGCGCAGTGACTCGAGGTGCCGGCGGAACGTGAGCGTCCTGTCCAATGTCACACCGAGATAGATTGGCTCAGCGGAACATGGCAGGGGAGTTCCATCTAGGTATACAGTACTCTAAGCTCACGTTTAGCCTCCCTGTTGTTAAGGTGGAAGGCAGCCGATACCGTCTTTGCCTCGCTAAGCTTCAATCTCTATTTCCGGAAGTATGCCACTAGTGTCTGCATGTCCTGGCTCAGAATCCCCTCCACAGATTTCCAATTTCCAGCAGAGTACACCACTGCGAGGTCGTCTGCGTAGGCGTACTTCCGCGAGAGTGTGTTGGGCAGGTCATAGGTGTAGATATTATAGAGGAGGGGGGCCAGGACCGATCCCTGAGGGACGCCGTTCTTAAGGCGTCGAAGCCTGCTTAGCTGTCCGCAACCGGTGGTAAGGGTAAAGCTGCGGTTACGGATGAGCTCCATGATCATTCTGACCATGTGCCTGTCCGGCAGCAGGCGGAGCAGCTTGCAGGAGAGGCCGTGATGCCATACGGTATCGTAGGCAGCCGTCAGGTCTATAAAGACGGCCCCGGGCTTCTTTTTTGCCGAAAAGCAATCCTCGATGTCTTGAGTCATAAGGGTGACTTGATCTACGGTCGACCTCCCGCGTCGGAACCCGGCCTGCTCACGTGGGAGCAGCGGGTCGACAATTGGTTCGATGCGGGTGTAGATGAGACGCTCGAGGATCTTGAAGGGGATGCATAACAGAGAGATGGGACGGTAACTCTTAGGGTCCCCTTCAGGCATATTCGGTTTAGGGATCGCAACAACTAGGGCTCTTCGCCAGATTTTGGGGATCTTGAGTTGGCGCAAACTGGAAGTGAGGAACGCTCTCAGCCAGGACTTCAAGGCGGGTGCGGCATGGAGAGTAAGCTCTGTATATCATATTTAATGATAAAAATAGGGAATGAAACAGGGTTGTGTCTCTTGACTATGTATAAGTGTTTATGCTATGTGTGATGTGATATGTGAATGGCGAGTCCAATGCGTGCTGTTAGATTAGTTCATCATCATCACTTTCGTGCGTCACGGCTTGGGAATCGTCATCGTTCTGGCACTGGCTGCTGCACTGACACATGTCGGTACAGGCTAAGTTCTTAGCTCTGCATGAACATCTGCCAGAAGAACAGTCAGTTTTGCATTTGCATTGTACCATCTCAATGATGGACTTTGGGGCTGGGAGGACGTCTGTGGTTGTTGGTTTAAGCATGCCATCCTCATGTTTGGAGTACCAATTTTGCAGGGGATCCAATTATGGATCCTGCAGAGCAATGGCTGCCTGTGCCCATATACTTTTTTTTTTTGAAGAATACAAAAAATAGCTTTGTAACTACAACCATTGGATTCCTTGACCCTGAAAATGTAGGTTTAGCAGTTAAAATCAATGTTCTAGCTTATTTAGAAGCCAAGATATTACAAAACGTGTGTATTATGGCGGCCATTTTGTAAATGCCAAGATGGCCACCTTTCAGACATCTGTGCAAATGGAAACATATATTTTCTGATTCCTCATACAATGCCCTTTCCAAAAATGTATAGATTAGCAAATCCCCCAAAAATTCCCACGAAAGTTTAAATTGAAACATAGTGAAACTGACTATTATTGCTTCGCACCATTATACTACCATCCTCCGAGAGCTACCAGCGGTTCACAGTCAGCATGCAACGAATGCTCTCCTGGCAGCAGTTGTAGCCAGTCTAATGATGAGCAGAGATGGTCGAATGGTTAAGCACCAAATGCCCTCGTGCAGGTATAACCCAGCATGCTGTACTGAAGTCAGTACGTACAATAACTCTACTCACTGACATTGTTTTAAAGGTTTAGTTTGAAAAAATACCAAAACAACCGTTGTTGTTTTGTTGGTGATAACTGCATCACCGTCACTACAGTTCATGCACCCTTTTGTTTTTGTTCACAACGATGTTCTCAATGTCACGCAGGCTTTGCTCAGATACTTATTAACGGGACGACGGGATTATGGAAAGTGACAGATAAGAAGACATTAACAGGTTTTGTTGTCACCCCGCCACCAGGTCCTAAGGCAATCCACACTGCCATACAAAGCAGGCACGAAGGTCATGTAGAGTTCATCTACATCTATAATTCTCTTATTACTCCTGGATCTCTGGTAATAGAACAGAATGTAGGACCATTATAGGAGAAGAGTACGGACATCCATCCCATTCGTAGTGCCTCCAGCACCTGTCACCTCCGTGAGCGAGAAACACGTATTGACATTTTCTTTTCGCTCTGGTCATTGATCATTAACACTGTTAAGTTCCTTAGACACCCCCGGAGAAGTAAAAATGACTAAAACAAAGTTCTCTTCTACTGTGTGGTTGCAGATTTATTTTATTTTATTTGAAGTAATGGAGATGTACAGTATTACCATCAAGTTTGAGTTCGTATTTATTGATGTAGATACAGTAGTGTATTGTTTTTTTCTTGAACTGTTTGCTCTCCATCTGATTAAGTTTGGTGGTGACCGTTGGTTTGATGACCGTTTTGTACAATGCTAAACACAATACTGTTTATTAGGTAGGGCTGTCAAACTATTAAAACAATTAATGGAGTTCATTCCATGGTTTGCTGAGGTTAATTGTTTGGTCAGATTTAGACCTAATTAAAGATGTTTTCATTTAAAAAATAAACAACCTTTACATTGGGTTGTAGATGTCATATGAAGGGGAAACAACTACACAACATAATCTGCATCAGATGTCTATGAACCTCTAACTGGTTGAATAAGGTTAAATTACATAAATAAAATGAAAATCATATTTATCTTACGTTATCATACGTATCCACTCCTCCATATCCATGGTCTTCAACACAGCAAGCTACTATGGGGAAGGGATGTAGAGATCGTTTCAGCTAAGTCACAACAACAACAACAACAACATAAAATTCAAAGGGAACCGTTTCGGATTGAATTACTGTGCTCTTGGAACATGACTAACTGTCAAATCTTTTCAGCCTATGACAAGAACTATAGGCCTATATCAAAATATAAAGAACGTGGCATACTGTCAAAGACACTTAGTGAGCACAGAGAGTGCACGCAACAAGATTGCTGCAGCAAGTCTACTGTCCTTTGAGCATCTGCCCTGGGACAGCTTGCAGGTCTCTTTCTCTCCGAGACAGCCTCCCCTTTTGAGGGTCGGTTTGAACAAGGCACTGCACAGAATCACTGATCGACAAATCACCTGCTGCAAAGAAATAACCACCGACTGTTGATCAATATCAGTGATATTGCACAGCGCCTTGCTGAATTGATCATCATAAACACAGAGCAGCTTTTGAAAACCCCTTGACTAAATTCCACAAGGTTAAAGGCACTTAATCAGTGTCTGTTCATCTATGCTTTTCCACTGTTGTATGCATGAGCTCAGCGAAAATAAAACTAATAAAATAACGTACATTATGTAATTTCTTTTAATCGCAGGAAACAAGGTGTTATCTTTGACAGCCCTAAATAATATAATAAGATACAGGTTGCCTCTGAAATCTTAAGGGAAATCAAGATTGTAAAAATGGAAATTAGAATAGAACATTATGTTTCTGAGGGCAAACCGTTGTCGTACTCTTCATTGCACAAAACCTCCAAATGCATGCATCATCAGTAATGTTCCGTTTCATCCTTATTTCAATATTTCTACGGTAAAGAAACTGTCATTTTGAAATTGTTTCAAATAAATGTATTTTTGTACATCAAAGCATTTTTCTCTTTGTAAGTGAATTCTTATGAACTCTGGGATGTTGAGATGAGGTGATCTGCACTACATATTAAACTAGTTATTATGACATTATGTGTGTGTGTGTGTGTGTGTGTGTGTGTGTGTGTGTGTGTGTGTGTGTGTGTGCGCACGCTCGTAATAATTAGGCACCTGAGGAACTCATGACTTCCGTCCCCAGGACAACATAGTCAGTGCCCTCTAGAACCATGTGTTGATACACAAGTTGCAGACCAACAATACTCGAAATACTTTAACCAGAATGCATATAAACCTCTCTTTTAACAATGTTATATAGGGGTATTTGTCCGATCATATAGGCACATTTAAAGTAAAAAAATGTGTGAAAATATGTTGCTGACTGTCTGGAGTGTGGACGCAGGACGTGGTCCTGACTCATCAAGGTCACATGACTATGTTGAATCAGACTCCGTAAACAGTCCAGTTCACTCACACACCTTTCCCCTTACACTATTTGTCCCTTCTACTTCATCAGCTGCTGTAGTCGTTAGGAAGCTAACGCATCACGGCAGACTGTCTGACAGCTCGCTGTGACTAAACAAACCTTGATACATTACACCTGCTTGGGGCTGAGCAGTGAGCATTATACACAAGCAGAGCCTGCAGCTAACGTGTGCACAATACACTTCCCAGCACCCTGTGTAAATCACCCATCAGTTCAGTAGCTAGCACGGCTGCAGGCATTCAGACAATGCACAGCATGAGGTAGGAGAATATAATGTCTTGCTGTTTTCCTGTCTGTTATATAGGACCTACTGTGTGGGGTACATTAGAGGACCTATAACTTCCTGTATCAGGGGGATATATGCTTTTTTGAGTGTTATTCGCAAAGTGGCTACAAGCTAAATCTAATGTAGCAAGAAAATGTTGTTGTTGCTGTGTGATTTATGTGATCAATTGCTGTCATGTTAAAGCGTTAAATGGTTAGAAGGTTTGTGTCTTTCAGCTCCACCCTACGACAATATAAAATGTCAATGAGTTCCCTTGACAATGAGACGTACATCAGTTTTTTTCATTCCGGCCTAATTAATATAAAGATGAGCTCGTAAACAAGTTGAAAGAGGTGTTTTATATATGAATTACATTATATATACTGTATGTATACTAGTCATTCTTGACTAGTTAGAATGAAAGCCTCTCATTCCAAAATATATGTTTCTATAAGTCCCTACTGTTTGTCAGACACTTCATGCCTTTAATATTCAGGGTAGGGGAGAGGTATTCCCTCGAGCATCAGTTTAATTATCACCAATGCGACAGGATGACTTCACGGTATTATCTGATGGCAGAGCCGCTCTTATCTGCTTCTTCTCTATTCTCTGGACGCTGACAGGTAACCTCCCTCTAATTTGATGGCTTCTCTGTGTGTTACCTCCACAACGACTGTACCAACATCAACAATCAACAACGTCTAAGTGGGGCGCTTATTTTTTTTCGTCTTCTTCTTCCTCTTTCTCGAGCTTATAATAAGCAAAAATATTTTTGCTGTGCTTGATAAAAGACCCTTGTCAGAAAAGACGACAGCATTGTCATCTCAGAAACCCCCTGCCCATGGGATTGCCTTTCAGCAGACTATGAAAGTCATCTGTCACTTAATAGGGGCCTCCTTCGATTACGGTTTATTTCACTTTCGCCTGTTTGTGTGCCGTTGTTGTTGGCAGATGGCGGTTCGGACATGGAATGGATATGCTGGATGGCAAGCCTGGCACAAACAGGAACCATTTGTCTTTATTCACGAGGGAAAGCCTGAGAGGAGGCTCATTATACCGGGGATTGGATTAATCTTGTGTCTCTCCCTTTCACCTTGGGAGCCCCGGTGCAATGTATTACAGGTCTCTTAGAATCCTAAACACATACTGTAACCCTGGATGACAGTTACTGTTAGACCTAGGTGGGTTGGAGGAAATAGGCGTAGGACCAGGCTGTATCAAGTCCAGTGCATTACCCCAGTGTGAGCTGAGGTTAGAGCTCAAACACAAGAGAATGCCGACACTCTATCTCGTTTGCGCGACATTAAAGAAGAGGTGTGATGATGATGGAGGAGGTACATTTTGAACGACCACCCTGGGCCCCAGAAATGGGTTTTATGATGCGTGTCGTTGATTGTGGGTCTCATAATGAACATGCTGATGTCGACATCGTTTTCTGTCGTAAACGAGTTTTATGATAGCTACCCTTCCAACCCATCTGTTCTTCATCATCAGCCACATGTGATCTAATAATGATTTGAGATTTAGATAAACAAACATGTTAACAATCAATCAGACACTGAATGCAATCGCCATGTTGAAACGGTCCCTCTGTGCTGACAATCCAATTCAATCAATGTTCCAATTGAACAAGCAACCAATCATCATTTGTTCATCAGGTGAGGTGTGTGGGCATTAAAGAATAAAGAATACCCTGATGTTAGTGTGGCTGATCAAGTTATGAACCTTGGTAGCACTGTGTTAGCCACCTGAGCTAAACGTTAGGCATCAGCTCTAGGAGCTTACACTTCTCTAAGAATCCTTGAAGCTCAGTTTTAAAAGTTATATAATAGGGCTTGAACTTTCTTGAAATTGCAAGGTCATCATCTTACACATGCATTGTGTCACAGTTGGCAAGGGACTGACGTAGACATGGCAAATTTTTTTTTGATGAATTGATTCAGGGGAGAAAAAGGAACTCCTGAGTATCAGTAATTGACTCTGACTCTGGGTTATTTTCCTATGCTATAAAGCGAGACGGATAGAGGACAGCTTTCCATTGTTTTACATCCCACAGGACTGGATAGAGAGAGGAAATCCCATTAGCATAAGTCTTATGCATATCATTATAATAATAATCCATTTATTAAATATACCACAAAATCACATTTAGAAAGCGCATTATATAAACAGAGGCACTTAGCTCGATCAAAAACATTCCACTCACGCAAGAGTTGCACAATCACTTAGGGGGAGGGGGAGGACGGACACTGACCTTTGTAATGCTGTCGTGTTGGAATAAGTTTGACATGAAATGCAGTAAATTAGGTTTCTCGTCTGAAACTTTCCCTTTCTGCGATGAATTAGGATAATAGATAATCTTGAGGAAAAGATGAAAAGTGAGAAGCTTGAATAGGCTATTCCTTCTAGAATCTTCCTACAGCCTGAACAGAGACAATCCACAGTCTGTCCACGTTATTTGAACAATATCTCCAGTTTAGCATACATTCATAAAAGCTTATAAACACTATTAGGAAACATCATATGAGCGTCTCTTATATATATATATATATAATAAAAAAAAATGCTGTTTATTTATTTATATTTTTACACTCAGCAGATGGAAATTATAAATATGCATTGTCTACCTTGCATCGAAATGGAGCTGTCAGATATGCAGGCATTTTTGATCAGTTAGCAGGCCCGGGGCTATTTGTCCTAATTCAAAGGCTGAATATTTATCATCGTACCATATTTAGGTAAAACTCACAGAAAAAAGCTAGCATCATCACCCATTCTGCTGAGGTGTTTATACTCATAGGCGTGATATGTTTGGGAAACCACCGAATTCCAGAAGGCCTATTACTTAAGGCCTAGTACTGTTCATTCAGTTGTCTTCCATCTCTCCCGCCACTTTTATCTGACACTAACGCTGTAGACAGAGTGGTGGTATGTTTATCAGTTGCACTCTGTCATTTCATTTCAATAAATCTGATTGATTACTTTTTTGCCTTCACATGCTATCGCAGGTTGTTATGATGTGCTGCTATCTGATGCTAATGCAGTTTCACCTGTTATATCACCAGATATTGTATACACCCCTTGATTTACTACTGGTTTTGTGAGAGATGGGGAAGATGGCGCCAGTCCAATGTGGGAATACATTTCTGAGCAATTATCATTCAGTTATTGGCGTATGGATGGCAAGGGACGTTATTGACAGATGTTGTTGCTCGGATCATGTTTTTTTATCATGCCACGTCCCCTAGCAACGCGCGTGTAGACGAGCAGGAGGCCAGGTAGAGTAGGACAGAGCCAAATCAAGCAATCACAACATTTTATTTAAGCCATTCGAAAATAATTTAACGATTAAATGAAAAGTCATTTAATGACTGCAAGAAATTTTTCTACTCACTTCAGTGAAATGAAAAACCGAAAGGAAAAATTGCTAATTCATATATTTTTGGTGTGAGTAGGGGGTTTTGTGGAATTTCGTCCTCTCCTTCAGCCTGTCTAAAAAAAAAAAAACGATGTGTCAAAAAACAATGTTTGGTCTCTTGAAAATAAGCGCCCGAAGGCAAAGAAGCGTCACCAAGATGGTGGCGAGTGAATCGGCTTCCTTTTTGCTTTGATATCACTAATCCAGTGGCCAACCACAAAATCAATTACATATGTGGCTTGAGGTTTGAAAATGACCACGCTTGGACATCTTGTCTGATAAGCTACAGCAGAAAAAATGTAATCTAGTTTCAAATGGTGAAGTTACTTTTATATAATTGGTGGAGTCAGACAGTTACTTCCTGTCCCCCAAGATACCAGGGTCAAAATAGGCTGAGCTGAAGGTTCGACATCACTGGCCAAATTGAGGAAATAGATGAATACGTGAGATACGGAGGATCCTTTAGAGAGATATTGGGATTATTGTCAATATGACTTGACTGATCTTAATTTAGATATTTGGATTAGCAATATCCATTAAAAGATAAGTATACAGAATGTATATTATATATTGAGGCATATTCATGATTTTGTCATTATCATTTAAGAGGAGGTGGAAACTGAGGGAAACATGTTAACAACAAACCCGCCGGGATTCTGAGTTCAGCAGAGTAACAGCTGCAGGGAAGAAGCTGTTCCTGAGCCTGCTGGTGCGGGAACGGAGACTCCTGTACCGCCTCCCGGATGGGAAGAGGGCAAACAGTCCATGGCTGGGGTGAGAGGTGTCCCTACTGATGCCTCACTCCCATTTCAGACACCGCCTGTGCTGGAGGACCTCGATAGCAGGGAGTTTGGCATCAGTACTGGGCAGTTTTCACCACCCGTTGCAGGGCTGGCCGGTCAGAGACAGAGCAGCTGCTATACCACACTGTGATGCAGTTTGTCAGAATGCTCTCGATGGTGCACCGATAGAAGTTGACCAGGATCCTAGGAGACAGATGGGCTCTCTTCAGTCTCCTCAGGAAGTATAGATGCTGTTGCGCCTTTTTAACCAGTGTGCAGGAGTTAGGGTCCAAAAGAGGACATTAAACATTAAACATACCGTTCCATATTCTGTTCCAATCCATTAAAAGAGCCCGCCTTCCGATTCCTACCTCCACCAGTCTCCCTTGCTGCACATACAGTACCATAGGGGCACAGGACAGTTTGATCTGACTCACCTCAGAGAGAGAACATAACTGATTCTATTATTGTAGCAAAGAGTGCCGTAGCTTGCCCCGAAGCGAGGATCAAACTCACAACATTCTGTTTGCCAACCACCCTCGCAAGCTGCAGTACTGTCCAAAGAGAGTTAAATCACTTACGTTGGAGATGCTAACGGGCCTTACACAGGGTTGTTACTAAGAGAGGTTGTCAGCCTACGCTGAACAGCAGTGCAGTCAATGTATTGGTATTTCTTGACAGTTTTAAAACTTGGTGATGAAGTGTGATCCCCAAATGTATTACGACAGCATCTGCGCTTTCATTTCCAATTCTGCTCTCTCCCAAAGACCATATGGAATCTGTCTGAAGCAATTGTGTCATTCTGTATTCAGATCATTGAGCTCCTATAAAAATGATGCAAGGTTGTACCTTTCAGTTATACACCGCTTGTTCTCATTGATTATGATGGAAATGTAAGATTCAGGTTTTAGATGTAGAAATTCATTTCACAGTGGAGTGAACAGAGAGTACACTAGAGTGTACTTCTGCCTATGTTTGGAACATGTTAGGCTCTATTTTCATCCAGTGTGAAATCAATGCAAGTCCAATTGCAGGCATAATTGGCAATGTTGGTGATAAATGGTAAAAATACCACAGTGCTGAAGCAATATCCTGCCTGCGCTGAGGTGGGTGGTGTTTGAGGCATGTTCTTGACAATGAGCAGGTGAAGTGCCATCAGGTGAACTGACAAATCCTGGCTTGAAAATATCACTAATTACATCACACACACACCCCAGAGCACCATCACCAGCGCCACCACCAGCACCTGTTGCCAGAGTCTACATTTGCGCTAAGGCTGGTTGCTATGGCATTAAAATTATATTTAATAATAATATATATATATATATATATATATATAAGTGTCCATCAGACACAGTACAGTAGCAAAGATACTTTCGTATATACAGTATATGTAAAATATGTTATATTCCATTATATTCCAACAATTACTGACCAACAAAGTCTGAGCTTAACTGTATCCATTACAGTAGGGATGAAAGTAGTGCCCAGGAGAAACTGGATCTCCCAAAATCCCTGAAGCCTTAAAGAACCGCAGAAGTGAGGCTGTAATCTTCCATTATCAGATACGCAGGGAGAGATTTCAGAGTTACACATAGTGCACATTCAAGATACTACATAGGTATGCAACTGGGGAGGCTGGTGGAGGTAGCGATCAGAGGACGGACTCATTGTAATGCAAGGAATGGAATGGAATATACCTTTCCTAATTCCATTCCATGCATGAGCCTGTGCTCTGATTTCTGCCTCCACTGGTATACAATGTATAGTACGTGTAAAAAGGTGTGTTGTTAGTAGAGTATATAGGTGTGTTATGCCCCTGTCCAATTTGGTCTTTTGAGGTGGTGTGTCGGAAGAGGCGAGGCCGTGGATGAGCTGCTCCTGTTGATTGGGCTGATGGGACACATCTGTGACTGATGACCTCCAAGCCTTTAAAAAAAAACTGCAGCATGGGGAAATGTTTGGTTGCCCTTTTTTCACAATGCCTACCTTTTTGTTTTCTGTTGGTTGATTAGTAGTTTTGGTTGGACTTATTTTGCCTTTGTTGGGGTGGGTTTTGGTTTGTTGTCTCCCATGTTCATTTCTTTGGTTCTTTGTTTGGCAGGGCGGTGAGTACCGTATACATTTGCTTCTGTTGCTTCCTGATGCCTGTTTTGCTTATTCCAATTAGTGGAGGTTTTGTTGATTCAGTGTTTCTTTGTGTAGGTATGAGGGTTGCCATTCAAACATTTTCCCTTTTTTACACCATTTCAGTGACTCTGACCATTTGTCTATGTTGTGGCTGGCTTTATGTAAAAGGCTTTTGTGCAGCACTTTGGTTTGGTCCCTTTAGTTGCCTTGGGACACTTTCAGCTGTAACAAGGTGTAAAGGTGTTGTGTGGTGATGGGGGGGAAACGATTGTTTGTAAGGCCTTAGTCAGTTTAATTGCATGCTTTGAAGCAACACTCAGGGATGGCAATAAAAGTGTAGCATTTATTATAAGCCTCTAAGTTGTTCCTTTTACCAAGTCCCTGAGTACATGCCATTTAGCTCACGCTTTTATCCAAAGACATTTACATTGCAATAAGTGCATACATTTTCAGTATATATGGTCCCAACAGGTATCGACAATCTGTGTGTTAGAACCATGTTCTACCAACTGAGGAGTATGGAGTATTTTAAGTTTGTGCCCCTTCAAACTCTGCTAATCTGTTCTGTGTGTTTGGGGGGGGGGGGGTTAAGTTCAGTCATGCATCTGCTGCTAGGCGTCAAGATGTTGTCATCCTGATGCCTTTGATCTCAGCCCTCGGACACGGATACTTAATGCTCCATCAACAATTGAAGACATTATTTACTTTTTGCATTATTTGATATTGTGACGGACTCACTGGACGGCCACAGTCATTTAGGCTGGGGAACTGTGTCTCGGACACAGTAGTGAGCAACACCGGGGCTCCGCAGGGAACTGTGCTGGCTCCCTTCCTGTTCACCCTGTACACATCAGACTTCAACTACAACTCTGAGTCCTGCCACGTACAGAAGTACTCTGACGATACAGCCATAGTGGCGTGCGTGAGGGATGGACGGGAGGGGGAGTACAGGGATCTGATAGGAGCCTTCAGCGTCTGGAGCGAGAGGAATGGTCTGCTCCTCAATCAAACCAAGACCAAGGAGCTAGTTATAGACTTCCGTAGGTCTAAGCCACCTCGGTTGCCCATTAACATCCGGGGCGAGGATATCGAGGTGGTGAAGACCTACAAGTACCTGGGGGTGCATCTGGACGACAAACTGGACTGGTCCACCAACACAGAGGCACTTTACAAGAAGGGCCAGAGCAGGCTGTACTTCCTAAGAAGACTTAGGTCTTTTGAAGTGTGTGGAGAGATGCTGGCCATGTTTTACCAGTCTGTCATGGCCAGCATTCTCTTCTACGCTGCAGTCTGCTGGGGGGGAAACATCACCAAGAGGGATACCGGACGGCTGGACAAGCTCGTAAAAAAGGCGGGTTCAGTGGTGGGAAGGAGCCTGGACTCTCTGGGGACGGTGGTGGAGAGAAGGACTAGGAGTAAGCTGCTGTCCATCAGGGACAACCCCAACCACCCCCTCCATCATGTCCTCGCTGGGCAAACCAGCAGCCGCCGCAGAGGGCGGTTCATTACGATACGCTCCCGGACGGAGCGATATAAAAAATCATTTATCCCGGCTGCACTGAGACTGTTCAATGGCAACTAAAGTAGCAGTCGGGGTCAAGGCTCCTGAATTTGTATTTATTATTTATTTTAATCATCATCATCACTTTTTAGTATTTTAATACAATAACTATAGCCATCTTTTTTATCCACTTTTATATCATGATCTCACTGTTTTTTAGATACTGTACATGGCTGGCCCAGTGTTGTTGTCTGTCCTTTATGTTGTGTTATGTGTTGTTTTTAGTGGAGTGGCGTGACAAAATGAATTTCCCCACGGGGATAAATAAAGTATCATTGAATTGAATTGAATTGAATTGTGTCACTTTTTATGTGATTATCTTCAAAGACAGATAATTGAATATCAACATTCAATCAAGCCATGTCAACTGTTTAAGTAATCACCAATAAAAAAATCATTATCATTTTGATCATCGTCATTGCAAAAAGTACTACTGTGCTACAGTACTCTATATATGGACAGTAACAAGTTATTTTGTCAATCATTGGAAATGTGCATTATGTTGGAGTTAATCAACGGAAAATAAAAGCTTCTATAACATTTTTATTTTTTTTAGTAGCGCAGTTATCTTTCACCTCATGATTTCGACCATGGCTGAGTGTCAAAACCTGTACCGGTATTTGGTTTTTGATAAACTGATTTACATAAATAACAAACATAGCTAGCCGAGTGCAGATGCTGTGTGCTCGACAGAATCACATGAAAGAATAATGATGATGAAAGACATCAACCCCCTAATGAAGCATCTGGAATTTCATGGAAGAAGGCAACCTGCTGTATTCCTTCCCCTCCCTTGGAAATTGATGCTTGTCCTTGATGCTTTGCACCTCTGGGGAAAAAAAGATGGATGCTATGTCTGGGGTGCCAAATGTATTTTTTTTTGAAGGGTTGGTTCGTAATGTTTCTTATGCTTTTGATGTGGAGAAATCGAATACAATTGAAGTAGTGCAAAGGCCTTGTGGATCGACTGTGACCCTGCTCAGGGAAAACAGTCAAAGTATTTAAGGTTATCATTTTGCTTTTCACAGCACATGGAGTGGAGAAGCGATAGCATTTGTTTCATCTTTCAAGTGTTGAGCGACTCAAGAGACCCACAGGCACACAGAGAGATCCTTTTTTTATACAGCTAGCTCTCCAAGACACTGTTGACCTGTTTGCTTGCACGACTGCGGTGAAACTGTCTTTCTGTCTCTCTTTATCTCTGTTGCTTATTTACGGTTATTCAAATCGCCATAAAACAACAGGGATGGGACAGCTTAAAAGCTTACAGAGCAATCTGGCTCGTTCCAAATATCAGAGTAAATGTCAATTAAGTTTTATTTCCTCTCTGACAAAATGGCGTCTCCCGGGGGCTTACTTGGGCAGTTGAATTAATTACAAAAAAGGTTCACAGATGGAACTCATTCATGGATTGATTGACTAGAAACAGACTATAAAACCCCAGTCACTTAGCAACCTCTTGAATTGGCTGAAATACTCTATTTGGCCAAAGCCATATTTGGACAGACAAGTGGATGAGTCAGTATTGATTATTCCCCTCCAGAAGTCTGTGGGAGATGTTATTTGCTCAATACATCAACTCAGAATGGCAAAAACTTAAATAAAAGTCAATGCTACTCCAAATGCAGTGGTATTTTTTTGCACATTTGAACAGTGCGTGTCTAGAAATGCTGAACATGCTGAAGGCATGTATGCTGTATAATGTGTAGAACACAATTTTTCTTCATACTTCGGCGATATTGTCATATCTCAGGTCATGTTCTCACATGAAAGTCTGAATCGAGACCCGGAGCAAGTGGATGAGATTGCAACATTGTTGCATAAATTATTTCTCTGATTTGCGTTCTCACAGCCCTTTATGTAAAAGAAGTAACATACGCAATCGAAGCAACAGACGTGGTAGTTGATTGGTCCGAAAAAGGTTGAATTGCCCGTTGTCCCGCTCTTATACAGATCAACACGCGTGCACTGCTGTTTTCCTATGGACAGCCTCAAGCAGCGTTCTCACCAAAAGCGAAGCGAAGCAAAGTGATGGATGCGTCGTTTCTTTTTTTTCTTTTTTCTTTGTTTTTCAGATTTTATCCCTTTTTCACCCAATTTGGTATCCAATTGAACCCAACCTAGCATCCAATTATCCCCTGCCTATTGCGTAGGATCCGCCGCACGACCCCGTGGCCGGCAGCCCCAGAGGAGACCGCCAGGCAGACTAGCTGACTGGCTCCTCGAGCCCAGCACCGTTATTCCGGCACCCCGGGGGCGCTGTTGCGCGACGGATCCTTATTCCTATACCGCCCTCGGGAGCGGCCGCTCAATATGCCGCTCCCTGTGTGTGCCCCGGCCATATCCGGATCTGGCGAGCTGGGATTCGATCCCAGTCCCCGGTGGGCAGCTTGCACTAGTGGCTAGTGCTTAGACCGATGGATGCGTCGTTTCTAACCGAAGCGAAACCAGCCTTTTCAAGCGGAGCATCCGACGGGTATTTGCTCCGGGAGTTACTTCGAATGCGTGTTCTCACAGCTCCAAACGACGCAGAGCAAAGCGAACTTTATCCTAAACTCCGTTTCAAGTGAAGCAAATGTTCTAGTGAGAACACCCCCTCAGATTAGGCTACGCTAGAATCAAAGGGCGAGCGTTCCCCTTTTGTACAGCTGTGAGTGGACGTTTTAAGCACTTCATGGCAGGAGCACGGAGCATCATCATGGGTCCAGGATGAAAGGCTGAGGTGGGATGTCACTCGATGCACACTGGCAGTGCATAATTCTAGATACCAAGGATACATGTTTCGCGCTAAATATTTAATCAACTTACTCACAGTTACAATTTCTGCGGAATGTCTGGATGCGTAAACATAAATATTTCTTTTCTTAAAATAAGTGTGGTATGATACAAGATCAAACTGTCCTATAGTAATTAGTTTAATTAGTTATGCGCTCCAATGTTGTTTTTTTGTTTTGTGTGCGCTCAATTGTGTACAGTCGTGAACAACAAGTACTTTCAGGTCTATTCCTGACACTTTGTTATTGTCATGCTCCTTCAGAGTCTCTGGGATGGGATACTGTACAAACTTCTAGTAGAAATTACGTTTTCTATCACTTAGAGGACGAGCTATTTCTGAGACACATCTGTCACGTTGGAGACAAGGTAATGAGGACTCTCTCACCGACTCACCCTTCCTTGCCTCGACGCACCGCTTTGCTCTCCCACTGACTGCTGAGTCTTTAATAGTTTCGCATAAGCTAGTCTTAAGTGTTATGCCCCCTTGTATCCGCAAGTCCAGAGTTCTCTGTGCAACAGCAGGGACATCTGCCCCTGCTCACAGCTCATTTGGTTTGGCTTGTCATCTGTGTGTATGACTAATGTCTCCGGTGGGACCTACTGTTTTTCCCATCTACTTTTATGTCCCCATCGTTATTACCTGTGCATAGCAAGCATGCTGTCAGCCATTTTAGCCAAAAGCCACATGAAAGCTCTTGGGTAATTTGTTGAGTCATACCATGTGGACATTTTATACTTTTTGGAAGCAGTCAGTTCAGTTAATCACTTAAATCAAGCCTTTCTCAAGGCATGCATGATTAGCTTATTGACATACAGTACATTCTGGTTTATTAAATAGGTTCTAAAAATGCAGGCAGGTCCACTCATAAAACATACAAAGATTTCACATTTCCACAACCTCCATAGCAACACGTTGTGCAGATTCATTTTTCTCTTACCAACTTCAACACAATGACTGAAAAAAAAGTAAAACACCCTGATGTCAGTGATAATTCAGTGTGATTAAGAGTTAAAATAAAAGTGCTAAATGAAAATTAATTAGTCTTTTGAGTTATCACCAGGGATAGACTGATAAGGACATAGGGTCCCAAATTGGTAATTAATCTAGGAGTTGAGGGATGCCGCCAGGTCAGCATTCCCATTTCCATTTCATCAATAGTGTGTCTACCATATTTTACAAGGTGATTCATTCATTAAGTGGAGTATGAGCCTAGGTCGTCAGGTGGGGAGGCCCTACTTCAAAGAGGAGTGGAGACGCATATTAAGATGCATAAAAAAGTTATTTTGGATGTTTTAATTGCGTATGAGGAGACAATAGAGGTTATTTAGGGTGTGTGTGTTGCAGTTGCTGGATATACATGGTAAGAAATCTAACACCAATCTCTCTTTTGTGGGATAGAGAAAACCACTAAAAGGTATTTAAATGAGTATAATTGGTGTTTATTAGTTACTATAACTTCTCTTCCCGTTGCTAGACAAACTGTATATTATAACAGCGACATGACAACACGTTGCTGTACGGACACCACCCTTTGTCCATATGATCATGGCATTCATGATTCTCTCATTTCACTCTGCTGCTGATTCTCTGGATTATTGAGTACTTCATTAACTTCTAAAGAGGTGGTCGGTCGTAGTAATCAGAATGTAAATGAAATGACCCCAAATAGCACATTAACTTGAGAATGCACTGTGACTCTACTCTACATTCATGACACTGCCATGAAGAATTAAATATGGAGTCTATTCCCCCCTATGATTCGCCTTGCGGAGGTGGATCACTTTGCACTTTGGCACTGTAAAGAGCCATGCAGACCAAGACAACAACAAAAGAACACTGGTAATTGTCTGTCAGCAATGGACACTTGCTTCTAATTCCTTAGGACCAGACGCAGATGATATGTCACAAACCCTCAGACCAACGACCTCATAATAATTTGACTCAGATCCCCAGAGCCGAGATTTCGTGGAAGCGTTACCACGACTCCCCTGGAGTCTGGTGTGCCTGTAGAGAACAGAGATGGATAAACATGATTACAGGAGAGAGAAAAGGGCAACATGGGTCCTGCTGGGAGATGCTGTGTAAGTCGGAGTTTCAACCACTGGTCATAGCAGGTGTGATTTCACAAGTTGAGCGGACATGACCGCCCCCCTGCGGGGAACCAACATGGCCTCTACACTGCAGCTGTGGAGGGTGACAGTTGGCGGCAGCACGTGGATCACTCTCCCCTGCTTAGAGGCCGGTTGATTATAGAAACAACTGGTGTTCGGGCCCAGCGGGGGGCCCTGCGGTAGTTAGAAAGTTATTGTTGTTGTTGTTTTTTTCAGAAAACACTTTGACCTTCTAGTGTAGCTGTGTTTGTTGTTCTCAGAGAGGGCTTGTTGTGAACACAGACACATGTGATGTCAGTTTTGCGAGGTCAGTGATGAGTTCCGGGCAGCGGACTCTGTTTTCCCCTTTTTGATGAGTCATTTGGTGGGTTGTTGTCACAGGTTGGCCGCCGTCATTAGGAACTGGAGCACAGTGTTTGGGGAAATATATGGATATTAGCATTCCGTACAGTCCGTGCTTCATCAGAATTCATTTGATATTAAGGTTCCACGTCAAAAACGAGGAATACAAGCAAGCTGTGGAGACACAAGAACAAAAAACAAATCTTGAAAGGCAGGCTAGCTTTGGATAGCTGTCCATTTGTACTAAAGGGGATCAATAACCTTGGCTGCCATGATGTACCTGTGTGTGTGTGCATAGGCTATAGATCCACCCATAAAGTTATCTCCATAACCGCAGAGTCCATACATTCATTGAGCCTGGCTGTGCATTTAGATAAGGGCAGTCAAGAACCATTGCTGTTTCCATAAACACATAAAAACACATAAACGCAACCTGTCTGTAGAAGAACAACAACGACCCATTGTTTTTACAATGTACTTTGAAAAGGACCCAAGTTTAAACCAAACCTCTGCTGTGTGTGTGTGTGTGTGTGTGTGTGTGTGTGTGTGTGTGTGTGTGCGTGTGTGTGTGTGTGTGTGTGTGTGTGTGTGTGTGCGCCCACGCACGTGTGCCTGTGTGTGTGTGTGTGCGTGTGTGTGAAAGGATCACCACCCACGGCGTTGCCTCTTGTCAACCTGCGTGACGTAAAAATCCAGTCACCACTCGGCCCCACAGCGCCCCAGCCTGTGTGTGTTTACACAGTGGGAAACTGGGTTTGGGTAGTTCACGGGATCCAGCAAAAGCTGAGAACAAAGAGATAACAAGATCAGAGGGTTGACTACCATGGTTAGAAGAGAGGGAGGGAGGGAAGACTGGAGGGAAGGTAGAAAGGGCAGAGGGTTGACTACCATGGTTAGAAGAGAGGGAGGGAGGGCAGACTGGAGGGAAGGTAGGAAGGGCAGGTTTCAGGCCTTTTACAGTGTTGGCTTACGCTTTGGGTTTTTCTCTTTCTTTAAGGTTTTATGCTGAATCATAGTAAGTAGGAAGTTGGAGTTTAATGGAATGAAACAGAGTCGATACGGACCAGAGTTATACTATTTCAAATCCAAAATTGTTTTACAGCCCTCTTTTAGCAGGTGCTGCACAGGACATTATTACAACTGGATGGAAATGGCATAATATACTATAATTAAAGAAAAGATAGAGTATGGTAATAAATTAAGTCTGAGAGCAACATCCTACAGCATACTTTGAGTCTCTTTCTTTCTTTCTTTCTTGCTTTCCATAGATACCGGTGCTGCTAAGTATCATAAATAAAGTACTGATACGGTACATACCATTCATGAACTCTACAACCATTATCCAATGGCCTTTTGATCGCAGCACATGCTGCAGTTATCACCATTCATTAATAATAATAACAATGCCGACTGTTAGTACTTCTCCCCCTGTATTCTCCTGATGATGAATGGCCCACGGCTGTTGCAACTAATTGGCTACAGCATCCCATGGATCTTCTCCCAAACCATCTCGCAGTGACTAATTCAGCCGGGGGAGGCTGGGTGGAGGTAGAAATCAGAGGACTTGCCCGTTGTAACACACGGAACAGAATGCAGAATGATATCAAGCGTGTTTGACGCCATTCCTTATTCCATTCCATTCCATGCATTCCAAATGAGCCTCTCCTCCGATGTCTGCCTCCGCTGAATTCAGTGTTTCATACAGCGAGGAAGAGAGTGCATTTGTAGCTTGTAGGTTAAATTGACGAGCACAGTATCCGGCTTATTGATTCTTTTTATTTTCTTATCCTTTCACTCACATACACTAATCACACATTAACGCTCCCACAGCATCCATTCAAAGTGCTCCTACCCTTGCTGCATGTACTGTGTTGTAGTCAATTCAAAAAATGGTACAAGACATGAATTGATTCCTTTTCGTATACATGTACTGTGCAATACGATAGTCGAATTCAACTTTGTGTTACAAGGTTTCCGAGAAAACGACACCACCGTTTGCGTCTTCAACAACAATAGACGACCGAGACACAATTCTTAAGAGAAGTCACAGCTTGTTTACAGTGACAGTCTTCAATCGTGTTCCATCTGGTAATCCACGTTCATCATTTCATGTTTCAACATAAACATCTCATGCTGATTTCCTTTTTTTTCGCCCCCCCCCCGCAATTCATCACCATCATCTGTGTGTATTCAGTGAGCATAAAGGGCACAATCCGACACTTGTTATTAAAACAAGGAGTGGGGGGGCCCCGTGTCTACAACGATTAAATCAGAGTAATTAGTTTGCTTTCAAATTCAAACATTAGAACAGTTCTTTTGAAACTGAGACACAAAATCCATGATTTCCCCAGGGTAAAGGTTGAGCCCGGGAAACCAGATTACAGAGCTCAAGGTGAACAAAAATAAACTTCTAAAAATAAGAAAAAAGAATACAAAAAAAGATCTCTCCCTTTCAGGTTTGAGAATATTGTTTCTGTACACATCGGCGAAAACCTAACAAGTTGTGTTTGTTGTTTATTACCATACACAACATAAAAGGGAAATTAAAGAGGCTTATTTTGCTGCTGTGAGAATGAATTTACCTTGAGATGACCTCGATGCATCTCTCTTTGATTGAAGAAACCTTTATACATTCATATAATATGGATCTCACAAGTAAACAATCTAAGTTCATTATTTAATCATTGTTATGTAAGGAACTATGCATCCCCTGATTGCAAACGGCAAGTATCAGAGTGAGAGCAGAGTGACCTAGAGTCCAGACACCACTCGGCCCCACACCGCCCGAGCCTGTGTGTGTTTACACCTGCTGGGCGCAGAGTGGGAAACTGGGTTTGGGTAGTTCACGGGATCCAGCAAGAGCTGAGAAGAAAAAGATAACGAGCTCAGAGGGTTGACTACCATGGTTAGAAGAGAGGGAGGGAGGGAAGAATAGGAAGGGCAAGTTGTAGGCCTTTTACAGCGGTGGCTTACGTTTTGGGTTTTTCTCTTTCTTTAAGGTTTTATGCTGAATCATAGTGTGTCAATTATTTAAACATTGCTATGTAAGGAGCTATGCATCCCATGATTGCAAACGGCACTGTACACATTTGCAAGTATCTGAAGCAGGTCTGTTACATTTCAAATCAACCAAATTGATAATTTCATAGTGGAATTATTTCATTTAGCATTTCTCTATAGGCTACTTGACTAGGCATTTGCTGAATATAATTTAATATATATATATATATATATATATATATATATATATATATATATATATATATAGGAATCAGTCGCAATCCTGCATTGTATAGGATTTTCTTTCTGTTGTTAGATCCCACTCTTTTGTGTGTTTTTTACTGCTCTGACAAACTGCAAGGCCAAACCTAGGCCAAGTGTAGATCAAAAAACAATGCTGGCACAAACACACATACAGTATCTTTGTTTTTGTTTTGGAACTGTATCAATCACAAAGGAAAGTTATTGCCAAGACAAGTACTGTAAAGTAGAACTCTGTCCTCCTTTAGGGAGTTTAGAGCATTTCAAAGGAGATTAATAACTAAGACAGATATGTAATACATACATATTATGTATGCCCTGCAGACACCGCATTCTGCCATTTCAGTAACAATCTATTTGCTCAGCGTCCGTTGAAAAAACATCAAATTGAGGAGATTAATTAACAGACTCTCATCTGTCTGGGACACTGGTGATCCCATTATGATTGGGACTTAATAAGACAAAGACTGTCCAACAATTATTTAGAATTCAGTCTAAATTGAGAGTCTGTTTCCTAAATACAATTCAATAATGAATGATATCAATGATGTTTTGGACTGACTTATGAAATCGTAGATGTCTGCCGTGGGCAAGAATTAATGGGGCGGGGTGCTTCTGGTGTAGGTGCTAAGGCGAATCAGAAATCAATGAAATTTCTAGAGCGATACATAAATTCTCATGCAAGCTACTAGTGCTAATCAGATGACTGGAAAAACCCTAATGGATTCAGGGAGACTTCTTACTGGTAATGGGAATGAACTGAAGAATGAAGCATGGAATCCAACCAAAGAATACAGATAGCAAGAGTTTTTGAGAACGTAGCTTGATAATGGCTGGATGAAAAAATAGAAAGCAACCAAGTAATTGGTTGATACACAGACACACGGAACAGCCCATGGCACTCTGATAACAGAGACCATTCTGATGACTTTGACTATACTAGGGTTAGCATTATCCTAAAGAGGACAAGGGGATTTCATGCACAAGTTTCTGTACTTAGAACCTGATCTAAAAATAGCACACATACAAGTTAAATTGCGGGCCTACTGCCTTGTCTCGAATCAAAAACAATTCTAACTTGGATCTCTCATCCGTCTCTCCATCTTTCTTATTTAACGGCCAATCGGATGGGTTACAACTTCGCAGTAAATGCACTAGGTAATTGGCGCACCGTTTTGTCACTATATGAATAATTCATTAGCAGTTTTCTGGTTTTGCATCTCTAAGTTTGTAGCTACCTCGTCTTAAATGGTCCAAGGAGAGATTTATCATTTTGCCTCCTGTCAGATGAGGAATATATTAAAGTGAGGCTGAGGATCAGCTTTGAGATAAATGCCATATTTATAATGCCTCAGGAGAGATGATGGCAGCTGATAATTTGCTCTCTTGATGTCTGACCCAATGCTGACTCTGGTTGCTTGGGTGATGGATGTTTACAAAACCTATCAGGAGAATATAGCCATCGTAAAAGAGTAATGGGTGAAATACCAGAGAGACAAGGGGATTTATTGTTTCAGAGACGTAAGCTTTGGCTATTGAATAGGCAACACTCCAGTGGACTACAGTGACTTGACAAAAACTCAAAGACAAGTCAAAGTTTATTGGTGATGCACAGGATACAGGATGTAAATTGTCCAATGAAAAGCTTACTTTGCAAGCTTCTTCACAACAGTGCAAATGTCAGGAAGTAACACTAAAAGTACAATCATCAACACAATAGGCAATTACTAGTATAAACAGGTAAACATCTAAATAAGGAAGGTCAGTGCAAATTCTCTACCTGTTAGTGTGCAACATGTAATGCAGGTGGGCAGCTTGGGTTTGCTGTTAAAAAGTCCTATGGCTAGGTAGATATATATATATATATGTACAGGTAGAACCTGTCTCTGTCCCTTATCGGTCATAGACAGGATGCACTAGTACTGAGTTCCAGATGGTCGCAGAGAGAACAGACCATGGCTGAGGGTGATCTTGCTGTCCTTCCTTCGACACTGCCTCCTGTAGATGTCCTGAATGGCTGGGAGCTCCCCCCCCCCCCCAGGCAGTGATGGACTGAGCCATCTCCACCTCCCTCTGCAGAGCTTTGTGGTCGAGGGCTGTACAGCTGCAGTACCAGGCGGTGATGCTCTCGACGGTGCGATCTGTAAAAAGTTGGTGAAAAACTGAGGGGCCGTGCCAAATCTCCTCATCCACCTGAGGGAAAACAGGCACTGGCGGTGCTGTCTCGAACATATTTCCGGTGTGATGGGTCCCTGATTAAGTTCTCAGTGATGTGGACACTGAGGAAATAACCCCCCCTTCCCCCCACCCCTCCTCCTGGCACCATTCTGCCAGGGCTCTTACCTCCTGCCTCGAAGCTGTCTCGTCGCTGTCGGTGATCAGCCCCGACGACAGCGGTGTCGTTGGCAAATTTTATGATGCGGGGCTCGCAGTTGTGGGTGAATAAAGAGTAGAGGAGGGGGGGACAGGGCACACAAGAGCAGATAATTGCTGAGTCATTGTCATGTGTGGATGCCGTGTGGTTTGTTCTTGCCCTCTTATTAGAGGTGTCGCACACAGTGAAACAGGAGGGGCGATAACCTCCTCCATATAATCCATCTGTCGGATGAAAAGCCATTAAAATACAGTATAATGAATTTGTGTCACGTCCAATGTGTTAGATCCACGAGGGCACGTTGACAACGTGTTGTACAAAGTCTGTTGAATGGGTAGAACATCTTTAGACGGATCGATGAATAAGGCCAGACTGGGCATAAACAACCACGGTATAACCTTTCTAATGTGCAGGATAGGCAGATCCTGTATTAAAGCCTCTGTCACATCTATGAGAGCGCGCATCATTGAGTCCTGTGTTGTTGTTGGCAGCAGGTCAGTTGCCCTTTTTAGCCCACTAGATGTTTATCTTAGACCATCTTCTTTTCCCCCGTTTTTTTCCTTGTCATCTATCAAAATGGTCGACTCTTTTGCTGCCCTCCTTCCTATTGAAAAGATTCCCTTTTGTTGACACCCAAAAAAGTTACCTTGAACATTCAAAACTTTCCGCACTCGTTTTTCATGCGAAAGTGTCAAACCTATTATTCTATATATCAGCATTTCATGTATTTATAGGATGCAAACCGGGTGACCTCACACCTCCATTTCCAGTCTTTTACGCCCACGGCCATGTCAAACAGTAACAGCTTGATTTATATTTATGTTATGCCCCCAAGACCCCCGACTGAGGAACCACGCTTTTTTGTAAATACCAAAAAAGATAAGTGTTGTCTCATGACTTTTTATTTAACTTTAATTTGAGTTGTTTCACTATTCGTCACTCTTGTCTAATGGGTGGTATTTCCATGATCGGACGCATCCCCAGAGCGTCGGAGTAATGAATGGAAATCACTTTGTGGTGACAATCAGGGCACACTTGTTTATTTCCAGGATTTTCCCTCTGGGATGATTTACAATGGCAGGGCATTAAAAATGGCCGGACACATAAATCACATCGTGGCGTAATGAAAACTCACCATTAATACTGTAAGTTGCATCTCAAGCTGATAAGACAGAGGTTTATTACTATGGCTATTATAGAATAAACCTCAGCTGTCTTCCTGTAGCTTGCTCATCATCTGTGTGTGTGTGTGTGTGTGTGTGTGTGTGTGTGTGTGTGTGTGTGTGTGTGTGTGTGTGTGTTGTGCGTGAGTGTGTATGCGTCCGTATGTGTACGTGTGTGAGTGTGAGTGTGAGTGTGTGTGTGTGTTTGTGTTTCTGTGTGTGTGCGTGTGTTGTGTGTGCGTGTGTGTGTCTGTGTGTGTGCGTGCGTGTGTGTGTGTGTGTGTGTGTGTGTGTGTGTGTGTGTTGTGCGTGAGTGTGTATGCGTGTGTGTGTGTGTGTGTGTGTGTTGTACGTGCGTGTGTGTGCGTCCGTGTGTGCCTGCGTGTGAGTGTGTGTGTATGTGTGTGTGTGTGTGCATGCATGTGTACATTACACACGTGCGCCTGCGTGTTTGCCATTCAATATGCATGCTTCAGTTGCTAAGAACTGCATTTAATCCACCCTGCTTGCGATAGCTAAAATAAGGTTTCGGAAGAGTTTTTTTTTTTTTTGCTGATGTGGAACAGATCTTGCTGCCGTACCTCCTACAACATTAATTAATACTAAAGCCTATGATGGATGACCTCAGTGTTAGCTACCTACCTCCCATTCATCACCAATGTGTAGGAGGATACAACTCAAAATCTATTCTTTCACACCTCTCTTTTTTCTGCCCGACATAAACCTAATCGCGTTATGAGCTGCTTTGTTGTGTAATCACAAGAACATGATGCGTGGTTGGATTTCATTGAGTCAGGCTTGTTGGTAAACAGGGAAGCCGACAGAGAGGCAATGTATCATGTCATAACGTTTCAGTTTAGAATGACGCAGAATTAATGTATCGAGAATTGCTTTAGCTCAATGATGAATGATGGTGTGATCATGACACTTCATCACATTATGGACATGTTATCACACACGGGTTATAGCCCACACTTCCATTACCCTTTCATCACAGTATACACATTCTATCACACATTTTCAAATGACCGTCACATGTGAAGGGCAAGTCAGAGGTCGCAAGTTCGAGACTGGGTTGGAGCAACTGGAATTGCGGGGCTACTGTTTGCAACAACATAATGTTTGTTTCAATTACACATGGTAAAAAAGTGGCTACAGACTGTGATATTATTAACTATCTCATTGTGCACAATGATAGGAATAGGTTATTGGTTATTTATTGCAATAATGTATTGATTCACAGATCTGTTGGCCACATTTGAGAAGTTTCACCTTGCACTCAAATAAGGTGACCTATTTGCCATACAATCAGATTGTTAGGAATCTGCTATTTATGCACTCCCCCCCCCCCCACACACACACAATACACACACACAGGGAGATCAGAGCACAAGATCAACCGTAGTTCGGCGCCCCTAGAGCCATTAGGGGTTAAGAGCCTTGCTTGAGGGCACAACTGCAGCCGTAGGCACCTTTAATATGCAACTATCCAGACACTAGCTCACATCGGGCTCCCTCCTGAATGGGGATTGAACCAGCGATCTCTCGATTGCTGGCCGGCCTCACTAACCTCAAGGCTACCTGCTGCTCTACCTGTTTCTAGGGGTGTGGTTTGCTGTACCATCCAAAGCCAAACCGTAATATTTGGGGTGTCACAACTCTCTGCAAATCATCTTGGGACCAGAATTTATATGACTACTACCAATGCTACATAGACCATTTCCTATAGGAAACATTATTTTTTTACGGCTTTTGTATGCCATCTGCACTAATCTAAAAAAAGAAGAAGCTCAAACTGATGGATCCACAGATTCTTAAAAAAGACCCCCCACCTGCTCAATCATTGAAATGTACTTCCTCTGTCATATACTGTAGGACACAGACAGGGATCTACATGGCAGAAAGCTTTGGATATTTCTGTTAGCACAACAATACACAATGATGCAATTGGCAACATCCAATACCAACCTAATCCTCCCTGTCATCAGACTTATCAACAGGCAATCTGGTACTCCCACAGAACTCAAAACTCTGTGATTTCAAGTTACTGTAATATGCCATTTAGCTGAAGTTTGTAGATCAATGTTCATCGCATCTCCTCTTCATCTCCTTTCTCTCATAGTGTCCAGAGTTATTTCTGATCACAAAAACTGCTTTTGAAAAAAATGGATTGTAAATGGATGAGAACGACAGATGGTTAAAATTCTACCACATCACTGGTGTCTACGACACTAATGGTGTCAGGATGGATCTTAAATGTTGCTAACGCCACACTCCTAGAGCTTCCAGATCTGCCCACGCAGGGAGGGAGAAAAGGAGGCATTTGTTTAAAAGTATTGGAACATTACTTTGAATAAATGGCAACTGACCTCTACGAGAATTAAGTTAAGCCTTTTAATTACAGAGTTTGGATGACACCCCTTGATTATGTGTTAGTGCTGCCAGTCTGATATAGATTGAGTTCTCCCCAGAAACACAGGGGATAATGCACCTCTTTGGTGACTGCATAGACCCTTACGGGCCACCATAGTAGCGAGAATACGGAAAATGACACATGCATCATACTTAACATGCACATAACTATGTCAGTATAGGCAGGCAGTTTCTTCTCCCCCCCCCCCCCCCCCTTCCTTAGGCTAGCCACCACCCCCCTTCATCAGAGGATCTAAGTACTTTGTTTGTTGTATTGTATTTATTTACATTGTAATTTCAGTCTATTTTGGTATATTTGGTTGGTATTATTTCTGGTATACACTCTAAGCTATTTTTCATTTGAACTGATATAGTTCTTGAGATGTATTTTGAATTTCACCGCCAGTCAGTCTTGGCGGTGTGGATGTCAACAGTGATCTGCTATATGGTACAGAGCTGTGATTCTCAACTCAGGGTCTCCTTGGGTATCTGCAATAGTTGTGCATTTTTGTTCTAGCCCAGCACTATTATATCGTATTCAATTGCTCAAATCGTTATCAAGACTATCATTTGTTTGAGTTAGGGGTGTGGATTGGTATATAGTGCATGAGTTGACACAAATTGTGTGTGGTGGTATGTGATTATACTAAGGATGTACTAAGACCTGTTGACTTTCTTTCAGTATGAGTTTTTGACAACTTGTGCTTATTACTTATTACTTGTTCTTATTATTTATTCATATTCATCAGAGTTCTTTCTGCTGTCAGAAAGTTGTAGAACTTCTCCATAACTTGGTCTGCACTAATCTCTGCTCCCTCTCTCCAGCTCAACCCACACACACTATTATTTGTCAAAACACTGATGCCAAAAATAATAGCGTCTTGGGTTTGCGTTTCAGCTGCCTTTGGGTGTTGAGGTGGATTTTCTAATCTGTTTTCCATTTGTATTTTACTCAAAAGCCCAAGAGAAGAGAACATTACAGCAAGCTAACACATTAACACTCTGAAATTACACAAATTAGCTTTTATATTGGCACAAATTGACATCAATCTGTTTTTTCTTTCCTTGATATATGCTTTGAGTAAAACGTATGATGGTGCATATTAATTGCTAGTAATTACTAATCCTAAGCACTGTAGAAAATTGTTTCGGGCAATTTGGTCTACTGCAACAGTAATTAGATGTTCCCCTTAATAAATGAGAAAGCTTAAGCGACTGCAAATTAGATGGCCAGCCTTCCTACAGTATATTCTACATTCTCATTGCCAATAGCCTGAGATGGTGCGGCCACTACAATTCCCTACCACAGTCTGTTGGACATGTTTAAAGTAGCCTACCATTCAAAAAAGAGACACAGAATCCCACATTATAGCCCCCCTCCCCCCACCCCAGCTCGCGAATAGACCACGTGGATACAAGTCTTTGATGACAATATTCTGATGATGCGCCAGCTTAGCCCACACTTTCATTTGACATGTACATGGAATTATGGTGAGGGAAGTTGAACAAAAGATACTACCAAAGGGAGTCACATTAGTTGCCGAATGACAATCATTCAGACATTTAGATTGGCAGACATGGTCCTTACACTAGAACAGCCGTGGCTTTTTACCTATTGTAAGAGCCGCCTCAGGGGACCCCCTCTTTACAATGCTAAGCTGCTATTTACACACAACGACCACTAGTTGGCCGCTTGTAAATTAGCCTGCCTCCTAGGGTTGGACAGTTTTATGGTTAAAACCGAGGTTTCTAAAAATAGCAACGTTTTTACCAAACCTTACCTTCATGCCTGAAGAAGCTCTAAAGCTCGCAATAAAGTACGTTTTTGAGTGTGCGGATGCTGTTATTTTGCACTAGCTACCAAAACCTCATAAAACCGTAAAAACGTTTTTATTATTATTATTATCATTTTACATTTAATCACAACATCATAAATTGCTATATATAATAAACACCATAAAAGTGTGTGGTTGAAGATGCTATGAAAGTGATTTTTGTAAACAATGTAATTTGTCAATAAATTAACTGTCTAAAAATACGTGTCGCATGACAGCTTCCCCTCAGAACGGAGAATGAGGCAACAGTGTTGCCTGCTTGGGCGTATTCCCGCCCAATTGGGCTACTTATAATCACACCGGGCGGTTTTTAGACTGTGTTTGGACTGGAAATCAATCCCATCTGGCAACACTATTAAGAAGCGAGTTGCTCCTTAAAAAAAAAAAGAGCGCGTGTTATGAGCCCTTTTGAAGACTGAAAATGTGAACAAGCTTGTTTTTCTGGCAAAAAACCTTGAATAGACTTACGGACTAAATAGACTAGCCTTGATGCAACTTTCATGCCTCCTGTGATGGGGTACATTGCAGACCGCTAAGGTCTGTAGGATACAATACCAGGGCTGCCAAGTTTCACCAAAAGTTTGGAGTGAGATTTTTTGGTGGTGGAGCGACCCAAAACTGTGCACGTTTTGGCGGCAGCGGCCCCTCTCTCCCACCCAATTATTTATGCTAGTTTCCTGCAATTTTACATGTTGTTCATAATAAACCAGCACAAGAAATGAAAATAATTAACATTTTATAAAACAAGACAAAAATTCAGACAATATATCATATTTATGAAATCTTAATGAACAAATACAGTAGCCTACAGACTCTAAAAGAAAATTGGGCCCCATCAACAGGACTCAGCCCCTTGGTCAGCAGCAGAAAGACCTGTGGTCATCATCTTATATACAGTGCATTGCTCATAGATGTCTATCATGTTATACAGTAGGCTACATACCAGGGTTTTTCCTGGGTCAGAATGAGGCCTTGGTGGTTGATCTTGTGCGCGCGTAGCGCGGCCAAATTTTTGCATTCCCGGGAAAGCCTGCCCTCTCCAAGACTTCTCCATCACAGTGGAGAACTCTACTGTAACCCCCTCCCTGACAGCCAAGAACCTTGGAGTGATCCTGGATAACCGACTTTCCTGTGCGGAGAACATTGCAGCAACGGCTCGCTCCTGCAGATTCTTTCTCTACAACATCAGAAGGATACGACCATTCCTTACCACAGAGGCAGCGCAACTCTTGACCCAGGCACTGGTCATCTCCCGCCTGGATTACTGCAATGTACTCCTGGCTGGGCTCCCCGCTTCAGCCATTAGACCTCTGCAGCTCATCCAGAATGCTGCTGCCCGGCTGGTATTCAACCTCCCCAAATACTCGCATGTCACCCCTCTCCTTCGCACCCTGCACTGGCTCCCGATAGCAGCTCGCATCAGATTCAAGACCCTGGTGCTTGCATACCAGGCAGCTAAAGGGACAGCCCCTGCCTACCTGAAGGAAATGGTAACCCCCCAAACCCCTGCCCGCTCACTCCGCTCCTCCACCTCGGCTGGCCGACTGGCCCCACCTCCTCTACACAGCAGTCGGGCTGCCCGATCACGTCTCTTCACAACACTGGCTCCCCGCTGGTGGAACGAGCTCCCAACGGCTGTCAGAACGGCAGAGTCACTACCCATCTTCCGTCGTAGACTGAAGACCCATCTCTTCAGGTTACATCTTAACTGCTCCTCCTGAGACATCTTCTGACCCTCACCACTACGTCTCCTAAAGACACCCGCTTTCCCCTCTACTGTGTCCCTAAGAACTTCTATTGCCCCCCTTGTACTGTTTCTCAGTTTCTCCAGCAATAAAAAAATAATAATAATAATAATGTTTTAGTAGAAGGCGATAATAGGGAGAAGGTTTTTCCTTCTATCAGTGGCCCCCGGGCCCGAGCTAGAGTACTCTTCCTGCAACGAATGGTGGACTGCTGATTCACATGCTTAGTATTCAAATGTAGTGATTGTAAGTCGCTTTGGAATAAGGCGTCTGCTAAATGCCAAAAATGTAAATGTAAATGTTTCAGACAGTTTTCACCAATCACTGTTTATTTTAATTCTCGAATTGCTATGAGAGAATAATAGTATACTTTTATACTTCAGCTCCTACATGAACTAAAAAGGACACGTAACCTAGATGAACACTAACACTATGCTCTAGTAGTCTACCATCTGAACCACAAAAACGTTGTCGGAAGTGGGGTTCGAACCCACGCCTCCAGTCTCAAGTATCCAGCAATTTTACTCTTGAGACTGGCGCCTTAGACCTCTCGGCCACCCCGACACTTGTTAATCAATTAAAGAACTGAATAAGACATTAAACCTTTACTGTCACACCAGACAGACACGATAATACTAATTTCGGTTGCACCACGCCAATCTTTTGCCAATCTTAGCTAGTAAATACTCCGTTTTGAAAAAAAATTGGAGGGACCCCCAATTGTTGTATTTGTATTGTAAATTGTAATTATTAATAATTATTATTATTATTAATGTACCTGGTTATGTTACAGTAGAGAAACAAAAAACAGCTACCAAAACGGAGTATTTACTAGCTAAGATTGGCAAAAGATTGGCGTGGTGCAACCGAAATTAGTATTATCGTGTCTGTCTGGTGTGACAGTAAAGGTTTAATGTCTTATTTAGCTCAGTTCTTTAATTGACTAACAAGTGTCGGGGTGGCCGAGAGGTCTAAGGCGCCAGTCTCAAGACGTTGCTGGATACTTGAGACTGGAGGCGTGGGTTCGAACCCCACTTCCGACAACGTTTTTGTGGTTCAGATGGTAGACTACTAGAGCATAGTGTTAGTGTTCATCTAGGTTACGTGTCCTTTTTAGTTCATGTAGGAGCTGAAGTATAAAAGTATACTATTATTCTCTCTTAGCAATTCGAGAATTAAAATAAACAGTGATCGGTGAAAACTGTCTGAAAGCAATGCGTTTGCCAGACTTCTTCTAGTCTTCGGAGACTAGTTCGTTTGCTGAAGTACTGAAAGTCGGAACAGCGCCACAAAACCAGCCAGTGGCCGAGGATATAATACACTATAGTATTGATTGATTGATTGATTGATTGAAAACTTTATTAGAAGATTTGCAGAAGTAGGTACATGAAAGTACATATTACATACAAGGTCAACTAAAAGGATAAAAACCCAAGAAAGCCACTGGCTTATTTCAATTGGGGTCCTTGATTTTCAATTCATCGTTACATGTAAGACAGACAGGAAAAAAAAAAACAAAAACAAAAAAAACAAACTAGTACTATCTACAAGATAATACAGACAAATAACTATTACTATCTACAAGATAAAAATACATCCATCATGGGAAGAACAATACTAGATATACAATACAACAAAACATCAGGTATGTACAGCGGGTAGGACAGGTGGGGACATACACCACAGGTGGGGGCGGGGGACAAAACACAAAGTATGTACAGTGGGTAGTTCGGGTCTTTTAATCTGATTTTTGATTTAGAGGGTCCAGTTACGGATTGCAGCCTCCTGTAAATGTTTTTTGAGAGTGGTTTTGAAGGTGGGCAGTGTTTTGCACTCCTTTAAGATTATAGGAAGGGCGTTCCACATTTTTACTGCATAGTTTGCAAACGAGTTTAACCCCTTGTTTGTGGTGCAACGCGGTTGAACGTGGTTCGTGGAGCTTCCTCTGGTGTTGTATGTGTGGACGTTGTTCACTTTTTGGAAGTATGTTGACAGGTACTTGGGTGTCTTTGTGGTGTAGCGTATCTTGAAGACCAGGCCCAGTGCAAGCTGCTGCACTCTGTCAACTACTCGTAGCCAATCAAGGCTCAAAAAATGAGCAGCGGTTAGATGTGTCCTAGGGTTGAGGCCTAGCAGAAGCCTAACCAGTTTATTTTGGGCTGTCTGGAGTCTTGTTTTATGGGCCTTTGTGGTTCTATAGTACCATGATGTTACGGCATAGTCGAAGTGACATTGAATGAGAGCTCCTGATAGGGTCCTCAGTGTGTTTTTACTGACAAGTGAGGATATCCTGTACAAGAATCTAGTTCTATGGTTCACTTTTTTGATTACTTTTGCTGCCATTTTATCTCCGGAAAGATTTGCCTCTAAGATGGAGCCCAGGTATGTAATATCCTCTTTTCTTGTGATATTAATGTTACCCACTTTTATTTTAAAATTGTCAGCCTTTCTGAGTTTAGATGGGGATCCGTATAGGATGGTTTCAGTTTTACCTAGGTGTATTGATAGTTTATTGTCAGCTAGCCAGATGCAGATTCTACTCAGTTCAGTGCTTAGCGCTTTTTCCACCTGCAATATGTCCCTGTCAGAGACCAGCAGAGCCGAGTCATCCGCGAACAGGAACAAATTGCAATCACATGCTGATGACATGTCATTCACATATATTAGGAACAGTAAAGGTCCCAATATGCTTCCTTGTGGAACGCCGCAGGTCACTGGGAGGGGGGGGGACAGTGTTCCGTTCACACTAACCACCTGTTCCCTCCCCTCTAAGTAGGATTGCATCCAGCCCACCGATGTTCTATCGAACCCAATTGCTTTCAGTTTATCTAACAATATGTGGTGATCTACTGTGTCGAAGGCCTTCTGGAGGTCCAGCATGACCATGCCGCAGTACTTGCCCGAGTCCACCTCATGGTTGATGTGGTCGTTCAAATAGAGAAGGCATGTGTCAGTGGAATGGGATGTTCTGAATCCTGATTGAAATTCATACATCAGATTTTTTTCGGTAAGGTACCTATCAACCTGTTCATAAACTATTTTTTCCATAAGTTTCGAGATGGAATTAAGAATAGAAACAGGTATGATACTAAGGTCTGCCATATGTAGCGAGTTGTAATGCGTTATTTACTCACTGTATTAGGGAGTGTTTACTAGGCCACACAGGTGTTAGCTTGTTAACTAGCTAGCTTTATTAGAAGCTTGTTTGTTTTTGTTAGCTGACTTAGCGTGGTTTTGTTTGTTGTGTTGTTCATTTTATTGTGTGTGTCTGTGTGTGTGTGTGTGTTTACTACACTAGCCAAACAAGTGTTAGCTTATTAGCTAGCAGAGCTGCCAAGTCTCACGCAATCACCGTGAGACTCACGCATTTCAACCAGTTCTCACGCTCTCACGCCGCATCTCTATTTCTCACGGCGAGAAATAACAATTTGTTTTAAGGGACTTGAGTTTCGTGGCATCTTTCTGCACGCGCGTTAACTTGAGTCTGCAATCGAAGCAGCAGGCGAGCGCTGATGGAAGAACCTGTGTTCACGCGAGCTGCAAGAACGTAGCAAGCAGTGTTGCCAGATTGGGCTACTTTTGGTCACACTGGACGGGTGGATTCGGCAGCTTTTAGACCGGTTGGGCTGGACATTGTCAATTCCATCTGGCAACCGTGGTAGCAAAATATGTGCATACATTACAACATCGTATCTGGTAGCCTACTGGACTGGGTTGCACCATTTTGGCGTAAGTCATTACTAAATGCAGGCATGCAGTAGTTACTAAACCCATAGTTGTTACTAGCTAGTTTCAAACTAGTTGTTTACTAATTTCGGTTGCACCACGCCAATCTTTTGCCAATCTTAGCTAGTAAATACTCCGTTTTGGTAACTGTTTTTTGTTTCTCTACTGTAACATAACCAGATACATTAATAATAATTGTTAAAGGAGCATAGTCTACTACTTGCTACTGAGATGCTAACCCGACGGATTGTCCGGTTGACACGCTGTGCGTCCTAAATTTGATGTGTTGCTGTTGGTTATATAAGATCCGTAGTCGTTGGTTTGCTGCATAATAAACATTTATTGTGTTACTATGTGCCATCAATGGCTTTATCACTGGTACAAACAATAACAAACTTAGCGCCCTTGCGGTCAAACCTATTTGCCCTTCCGGGGTCAACACCTGACGACAACAACAACAAATGTGCTACCTGATATACACCTGCCTCAGGTATTGTGACAGCGCCACCCCATGCCCACACAGTGAATTACAACACGTATCACAGGACCATATCTGGCTCCTACAATAGTAATAATAAATAGTAATTGCAATTTACAATACAAATACAACAATTGGGGGTCCCTCAAAAAAAATGTGGCCGCGCTACGCGCGCACAAGATCAACCACCAAGGCCTCATTCTGACCCAGGAAAAACCCTGGTATGAATCAGAATCAGAATCAGAATCAGAAGACTTTTATTGCCATGACATGTAAACATGTTAGGAATTTGGTTTGGTACCATGGAGCACGGTTTACAGCAGGACAGGTGCAAGACAGGACAAGACAGTGCAAACCAACATCAAAGTGCAAGAGTCATAATTAATATAAATATAAAGTGCAGAGATCAAGTGTTCAAGTGTTCCTATCCAGACAGTCCAGTGGGGGTGGAGGGAGGGTAGATAGATAGGGGGTCAGGTCGGGGGGGGGGGGGGGGCAGCGGCATTTAGGAGCCGGATGGCTGTGGGGAAAAAGCTGTTTGTATATCGGGCCTTCACAGTATTTAGGGACCGCACCCTCCTGCCTGAGGGGAGCGGGGCGAAGAGACCGTGTCCTGGGTGTGCGGGGTCAGCCATGATCTTCCTGGCCCTCCCCAAAGCCCTACTTTTAAACAGGGCCTCAAGGGGGGGCAAAGGGCAGCCAATCACCCTCTCCGCCGAGCGTATCACCCGCTGCAGCTTGGCCTTGTCCTTGGCCGCTGCAGCGGGGAACCAGATGATGATGGCGGAGGTGACGATGGACTCAATGATGGCCGTGTAGAAGTTCACCAGCGTGGTCTTAGGAAGGTGGAATTTCCTGAGCTGCCTCAGGAAAAACAGTCTCTTCTGGGCCTTTTTTGTGAGGGCGTCGGTGTGGGGCCCCCACTTCAAGTCCCGAGAGACTGTCACCCCAAGGAAGCGGCATGACTCCACTGTGGTGACTGGAGTGCCTCCCAGTATGATTGGAGAGGGAGGGGGTGGGTTCCTCCTGAAGTCCACTATCAGCTCCACTGTCTTAAGAGCATTTAGCTCTAGGTTGTTCCGGGTGCACCAGGAGACCACCAAGTCAATCTCGCTCCTGTAAGCAGATTCATCCCCCCTGGAGATGAGCCCTACCAGGGTGGTATCGTCCGCGAACTTGAGGAGCTTGACCGACTGGTGGCTGGAGGTACAGCAGTTGGTGTAGAGGGAAAACAGGAGGGGAGACAGGACGCAGCCCTGCGGGGAACCGGTGCTGATGGTCCTCAGCTCAGAGATGGACTTCCCGAGCTTCACCCGCTGGGTCCTGTTGGACAGAAAGTTCGTGATCCACCTGCAGGTGTAGTCAGGCACCTGCAGTGCAGAGAGCCCACACTCCAGTATGGGTGGCAAGATGGTGTTGAATGCCGAACTGAAGTCAACGAACAGGATTCTGGCGTAGGTCCCGGCCGTGTCCAGATGTTCTAGGACATGGTGTAGGGCCATGTTGACCGCGTCCTCCACGGACCTGTTGGCTCTATACGCGAACTGCAGGGGGTCTAGGAGGGGGTCTGTGATGGACTTTAGGTGGGCAAGGACGAGGCGTTCAAAGACCTTCATGACTACAGAGGTCAGGGCAACGGGTCTGTAGTCATTCAGGCCTGTGATCCTCGACTTTTTGGGGACAGGGATAATGGTGGAGGTCTTGAAGCAGGTATGTAGGTAGGTATGTAGCCTACTGTATAACATGATAGACATCTATGAGCAATGCACTGTATATAAGATGATGACCACAGGTCTTTCTGCTGCTGACCAAGGGGCTGAGTCCTGTTGATGGGGCCCAATTTTCTTTTAGAGTCTGTAGGCTACTGTATTTGTTCATTAAGATTTCATAAATATGATATATTGTCTGAATTTTTGTCTTGTTTTATAAAATGTTAATTATTTTCATTTCTTGTGCTGGTTTATTATGAACAACATGTAAAATTGCAGGAAACTAGCACAAATAATTGGGTGGGAGAGAGGGGCCGCTGCCTCCAAAACGTGCACAGTTTTGGGTCGCTCCACCACCAAAAAATCTCACTCCAAACTTTTGGTGAAACTTGGCAGCCCTGCTCTAACAGTGTATCTAATTCTCTCTAATTAATATGGTACATGAACTCCTTGATCCAATGCCTATACGTAGGAGGAATAGGATCCTTCCATTTAAACAATATTAATCTCCTCGCCAGGAAGGAGCAGAAGGCCCAACATGCTGGTCTCCCACCATCTAAGAGGGGTCTCCACCGGGGGCACCCCAAACAATGCAATGAGTGGAGAGGATTCTACAACTTTTCCAAATATCCTAGAAAAGGTCTCAAAGATGGTTTGCCAGAACATATGTCCAAAACATGTGCAGCAAAGTAGCTGGAGCCTGCCTGCATCGATCACATAAAGGGATCTATGTCAGCATTAATCTTAGATAGTCTGTCTTTCGACCAGTGCAAACAGTGTACAACTTTAAATTGGATAACAGCATGTCTAAGACATATGGAAGAGGAGAAAATTCCCTGTATTATTTTGTGCCAAATTTCCTCCGGAATTGCATTGTCTAGATCTGTTTCCCACTTATTTTTAAGGGTGTCTAAAGGGGCCGAATTGTGCGTGTTGAGTAGCTCGTAAATGATGCTTATAGCTTGTTTTGTAATCGATTTGCAGCTAAAGATGGAGTCCAGCAGAGCCATGGGTGGGCACAAGGGGGTAACAGTCCGAATTTGAGGTCACAAAGTTTCGGACCTGCAAGTAGGCCTACCTATAGAAATGTGACCTGGGAATACCATAATTTGGTAATATTTCTGCACTAGTTGTTCGAAGGAGGCACATTTTTTTGTCGATATAGAGATTAGTCAATGACCCCTTCCAGACCAGGTATTGAACGCCTTATCCATCACTGATGGGAGAAACATGTGTTTTTTTGTGATTGGTGCAGCCTGTGATAAGGATAAGGATCTTCTAAACTGATTCAGTGAATATGATATTTGCTGGTTGAATTTCCTTTCAGTCTATGGATGCGTCTTAAATGCACAAATAATGTATTGAAAAGAAATCGCATTCCAGCTACACTTATGAAAGACTTTGTGAAACTATGAAGTAGCCTAATTTTGTTTCTTTTTACACAGAAAAACTGCAAAATAGCTTTATACTAGCTTATCCTGATGTGATTTTGAAAATGTAAGGATACTGGGTGGTAGAACGCACATATCTAGCAAAAGTCATGAAAGGAGGATCCTGAAATCTGATCCAGTGCCAAGCATTGGTCTACATGTTTTACTCCATGGCTATTCTAGTGTTAACGTGAGACCTGTACTAGTTAACCTCAGCTGTGGTCCTGCATACCTGTATACTGTAATACATGTCTTACTATTATTGTCAGAAATCATTGACATGATGTATTCCTTCAGTTACTGTATTACTATTATTATTAAGGTGATTGTGACACAGAGAACATTCTTACTACTACCTAATTAAATCCACTGCTGTGTAAAGTACCTACAGTACAACATCTTCACCTTGATCTGCCGCTGATCTGCTTCATACAACCATCATTCTCCCTCAAAGTAGAGGGAGAAATAACAATGATACGAATGTGAAACGGCCAAATTTGTAGCACACAAGTCGCCATTATCCTGCTTAGCTTTTGACTCTGGGAGCAAGCCGGTCTCTGGAAACCCTCCATGATATGGAATTGATTTCCCAGAAACAAAGATAATTACTCTCTGCAGCACAGTGAAGGAAATGTGCAAATAGCCCGTTAGTCCCACTCCCTGTGACAGCGGCCGTTCGCTGTCATCGGAGCCAACCAGAAAATGCAAATAGGGGATAGAAACGCTAGAAATCATTACCCCCCTTTCCTCTTACTCTGAACAAGCAGCTAATGTCCCACCACCAAAGACACTATACCTTGATGAGATAGCCTGGGGGTGGGGGGGGGAGGGTGGGAGAGAGGGGGAGAGAGGGGGGGAGAGGGGGGGAGAGAGGGGGAGAGAGGGGGAGAGAGAGAGAGGGAGAGGGAGAGAGAGAGGGAGAGAGAGGGAGAGAGAGGGAGAGAGAGGGAGGGAGAGGGAGGGAGAGAGAGGGAGAGAGAGAGAGAGGGAGAGAGAGGGAGAGAGAGAGAGAGAGAGACTTTTAACACTGTGACAAAGTAAATACATTTTTGGTGTTAAAGAGAACAGCTTTTTCTCTTGACTTAATGCTCCCCGTTTTAAATCATTAATAAGTCATCACAAGTTGCCAGAGGTGCCTGCAATTACATCTCCAAAGACAAACGCTAGGTTTTGTGGGTGTGTTAGGCCTAGTCCATGTGTGGGAGGGAGGTACAAGTCCTTACATTTTAACCATCTAGTAGATGCTTTTATCCAAAACGACGTACAATTAATTGTACAACAAAATTGGAGTAATTTAGGGGTAAGTGCCTTACTCAAGGGCACACTAGAGGTGGTGTTCCCAAGTGGGATTTGAACTCATGATCACCATTCAAACTCACTACCCACTACACCACCACTACTCCTCGGATTGTGGCGGGAAGCAATTGGCTGCATGAACTTAGTAGAGCATGGTGCTAGAAAAGCTAAGTTGTGGGTTTGATTCCCACTGCATTCAGTGGCTTCGGATAAAAGCGTCAGCTAAATGGCATAATATAGCCTACATCTGTGACTGGTTGCCCCGCCCTCTTGACATTTGGTGAATGATATTCACCTGCGAGAAGCACAGGGGCTATCAAACAGGTGTTTATTTTACAATTCAGGTACAACCCCTCAGCTTTGATCTTTTAGGCTGTTCCGGTCTTATTCACATATTTCCTATGTCGTTTTGACGTCATTCGATATTTGCTGCATTTCTAGTCAGAAGCAGCATTGAGCTACAGTTGGTAGTGGTTGGTTGGAGTACCAGAGCAGAGCACTAGTTAGACCACAGTCGACTATGGGAACCCCTCTGCATCTCTGCAATGATGTGGGCAAATGATACAGACCCCATAGAATTCTGTTCTGCGTGATATTGAAGCTCATGCAGTAGGGGTAACTGAGCACGGATGTCAAGCCAGGCTTTTTTTTATTTTATTGCAGGCAGACTGTATGACTGTATGAATGTGGTTCCCATTGATGTTGCTTTAAACCCAGCCCTCCACCTTGGTGGGTCTGTCAACCAGGATACAGTCAATGTAAAAGACAACCTCTGGACCTCCTTTGTTGCACTGCCAACTCTCGTGATAGCCGTGGCTAGTGAAACGGGTGTGCATAGCCAAATGGGGCTGCTGATATATTGATGGATGCTTATAATTTGAGCGTATGAAATCCAGGGGCCATATCAGAGATGTATTGAAATCTGCACTTTTTTATTCGGAGGGCATGTCTTCAATGGCATCAATTGAACCTGCACCACCTGTTTTATTTTATTTTATTCTTTTAAAAAATCCAACCTTTGAAATGTATATCTATTTTCTCTGGAAATGCTGAAACACCAGTATGGGTTCCTGTTATTGCCTAGGCATGTATCTTTATTCATGAGAGTGTGACCACAGGCCAAGGGAACACGGCAGCCATTGTTTATCAAAGTACCCCCTGCACATAGGCTACATTCTAAATGATGCAATACCAACCACACTGTATAATGCTATTAAATGTGTGTGGGCACTGGGCAATTATTTGGTAGTTTTCCAAATGAGAATATGTCAGACTTCAAGGCCAAGGTGTCACAACCCATTGGAAACGAGGGGGGGGGGGGACCATTATAATTGACAAATTTCGACTCCAACTGAGAGTCATTTGAATTCTTTGACAACCGCCCTCCACGTCGCCCCTTCATCTTGAGTTGTGATGGCAGTTTCACCACAGAATTTTGAATAGCTCCGTGTCATTTGTCGCATTTGCTAAGACCCACACCTCTGGTGTTGTATACAAATAAGGGGTTCACTCAAGGTAAAAACTGAGTTTAAGATGTAACTGCGTTGGCAACATTTTGAGCCCTAAATGAGACCATCATTCATATTGGACAGACACCTCCTGGTTTAGTCCAATTGGACAGCAGACAGTGAACTTGAGACAAAGAGGCCTTGCAGTCGTTGCCAAACAGGTGTGTTGAGAGCATCCAGCTAAGCAGTTCTGCATACACGGGCTGCACCAACTGTTGGACTAGCTTTCTGGCTTCGACAGGAGGGATTCAAGCCAACAAGACAAATGGTAACTGCTCAGCACCTAGGGTAGTGTGCAAGCAAAGTCCCTCGCTAATACACTCAATAGGTTGATTTTCTCAATAGGTTTATTATTATTGCTGTATGACAATTAATTATTTTTTTATTGGTGTGAAATGGAAACACAAGGCAATAAGATGAGTTGATAATGGAGAACACTTGAATTTTGTAAATGTGTAAATAATCACACTATTATACCTGTGGTTGGAGAAATTGGTTAGAGAAATGAGTTTTCCCCAAAACCATGTGCACAGTGCCACCTACTGCAAAACAAGAATAATGCAAAGATGTAAATGTACATTTCTCATTACGAACACAACAGTTTCAATGGAAGGGTATGCTGGAAACATCAGTGGAGAATTTTGGCACATTATGTAGGGTAAAAATACCTCACATTGTAGTGTTGTATGGCACAATAATGTATCAAATGTATTTTGGACATAATTGGGGCAGGATTGGGCTACTGGATTGTTGCAGGTATGAAGCTTGCAATCACAGAGCGTTGCTGCTTCTCAAACGAAACAAACAGTTGAGGTTCCTGCTTATCAGACTCTTCCTTCACAGTTGAATAGATGTTTCTGGTTGAAGTATCGAGACAGTACTTCAAAACTCCTTCCCTCCATTCTCTGTGAAAATCATGTTTGGCACACACGCTTCAACCCGAAAATAACCGTCAACATTTGTGTCTGTCTGTTTTTTTTCAAACAGTTATGATGTCTGAATAGGAGTTCCATTCATCTGCGGTCTGCTGACAGAGACGGCGGCACAGTAGGTTCTAGAACATGACTTCCCTCATTCTCTCACAGTGGGTGATCCCTTTCCATTTTTGGATTTGAATACAATTAGCATCTGACCTACAAGCTCCTTTTCCCCAGCATGTCATATGTCATCCACGTCAACAACTCTCCTCTTTCTCTGAGTTAGTAGGCCCTATGCAGAGAGAGAGGGAGAGGGAGGGAGGGAGGTAGAGAGAGAGACAGCTGAAATCTATAATTGCTGCAGATGTCTCCTAGCAAAGCATGTCATCTCAGTGTGAGGCTCTCTCCGTGTGACTGCCGGTGATGTCCCTTACAGCGGAAATCGCTGCCCACCCGGAGCCCAGCGGTTGGTCTCGACCCGTTTCCCGTAGGGGGGGGATGAAAGCTTTAGGTCGCTGACTGATTCTTTCCCTTGATGTCGTCCCTTCTGCTTCTACCCTCCATAATACACACTGGACCAAACTCTGTACTGCATTACTTTCCATCAAGGGACATTGTCCCTGCTATGCAGTTAGGTATAACAAACTACCTCCTGCTGTAGCTAGGGACTCCTCCACAGACTCTTTCGGGTTGTTGGCTGAGATATTGAAGTTTATGACAAATAGGGCTATTTGTAAAAAGTGTGACACCAAATACAACGCATTGATGTCAATGTCTCATAGTCTGTATCATTACGGGTATATACTGACAGTGTGAGTCAACCTGACAGATCCACAACTCCCCCTGTTGAGAGGAAAACGTACTGCAGCTTACAGGGGCTCCACAGGCAAAGCCTGTACTATACTTTAGCCTACTATATATGAGGTTGGGATACCCAGGGCCCTGAGTTTTGCCTGGTCAGATTACATAGTCAGAAAACTATCATGGCCCTACGCATGACCACGGTATACCTCAGATGATCTCAGACTGAAGGTGGTGAATTGTTTATCTGCCAAGCACGCTATACATTACTTATTCGAGGCCCTGATGCTGAACTATAGGGGCTTGGTGTCCAATAAACGTATGTTGATGGCCATTCAGAGAACTGGACATGTTTTTAAGCTCAAATGTCTGATAGCATTGTGTTCTCACTGAATAGTCTTTTTGTTCTTCAAAACGATGAAAACAATCCATTTGGCTGAAAGGGTTTGATAGTTCCAGGATTCAGCATTCACAATTGCTGAATGAGGAAAAAAAGCTTTTCATTTGTAATCGTCAGGAGAGAGTGCCCTCGCGGTTATCAGTTAATATGACTGTGTCTGTTAGTTCAGTTTGATTCACTTCTTTATGAGTTTCATTTGGCTCAATTAATTATGAATCATTTTTTATCGCTCTTTTTTTAATTGAAGAAACAGAGCTGTGGTTGAATGCATTCTTTGATAAGAAAGTGAAAAATAAGAATAGTTTATTACAGATATGACTGTAAGCCTCTGCTACGTGTTGACTTTTTATGATCAACATATTCACTCCGTTGTTAAACAATAAGGAGGATTGGAATATAAATTGAGCGGAGCTATCATTGAAACAGAGATAAGCGAGGTGCGTCTAATGAAAACCTGTCTGTCACTGTGAGTATTAAAGGGACACGTCGCCAATTATTAACATCATATTCATTATCTCCAGCACCATATCAGTGTCTGCATTTGTCAATTATGTAGTCAAAAAGACATCCTTTCTTTCTTTCCTTTCTTCTTGACCATTTCTCATATTCCTTTAACTTCGGAATGTAGAAAAAATATGGTATGGTGCTGGAGATAATTTATGATGTGATGTTAGAAGTTAGGTAATGGCCCTTTAACACTCTTTGCACTGCACATTCACAAACAAAACAAGGCCACAATACACTCTTCTGCACTACTGCCTAATTTCTGATATTGTGGGTGTTTTCTTTGACAGGGCTAATAATAAAGGTGTATGAGGTATTATGAGTTCATTATCCATCATGCAAGCTAAGTTCTTTATTCTGCACTGTAGTATAAACACTAATAAATTGAACCAACCTCATTGAACTCTCGTTTTAACTACCTGACTGTTAGTTTCCTCGGGAGGAGAACATTATAAAACCATTAAAACCGTGGGTATAAGTTAATGATCTTGACTGGCAGTGAGGATTGGGATTGGGAGTGTGTGTGTGTGTGTGTGTGTGTGTGTGTGTGTGTGTGTGTGTGTGTGCGCGCGTGTGTGTGTGCGCATGTGCGCGTTTGTGTGTGTGTGTGTGTGTGTGCGCGCACGCACATACGTGTGTGTATGTGGAAGACAAGTCATTATTTCCAGTGGTGTTTGTCATTATTTCCAATGTCCATTGTCCATACATCAATGCTGTTGTGTCAGAAAGGGAACCAATAGTCTCATATTGAAGCAGTATGTAGAGAAACTTTGTACACTTACTGCAATGTAAATAATACACACTTTGTGCACTTGCTGTGTTCTGCTATTCCAATTCTAGCTAATTAACTTTGTGATTGTGAAATCCTCTTTTCAGCCATTGTGTAAGCACACATTTTATTGTCATATCAAATTAATTCTGAACACAATGGATAAATACACCCTTTGGAAACCAAAGATATTGTCCTTTTTTGGCTGCCTGGTCTTCATTAAAATGAATGCACAACACAGAAAAGCCATACTAAATGAATTTAAGGGTAATCAACAGAATGCAAATTAATTGGTTGGGTGTGCTTATGCTGCACTTCTATAGCAAAGGCTGTGATCAATTGTGTGGCCTTGAGTGGGGAGTTACCTTTGTGTGTGTGCGTGTGCGTGTGCGCGTGCGCGTGCGCGTGCGCGTGTGAGAGAGAGAGATTTCTTAACCAGGCCTCACCAGCTCTCCCCTAGTTTCATCTTCAGAAGGTTACAAGCAAAGGCATCGCTCCGCCCTCATGATGATGTCTGCTGAGACCCGTCTCCTGGGACTCCCCCATAATCAAATCAAAGCATTTCCAATGGCAATTAATATCAGAGCCTGCGAACCGCTGAGGGGTAGAGGAAAGTGACATTCCCTTTCTCAGTGCCCTCACTCGTCCTCCCTCCCTCCCTCCATCCATCCCTTTCCTCGAGGGAGAGAAAGTCCCTCTCTCTACTCCCCAGAGTGCACCCCTGTCTCTATCATGTGGAGTCAGTAGTGCGGATGGTTGGCTTGTTAAGGCTGCACCCTGGTGTCAGTGAAGTCCCTTTTCCGCACTCCCAGGGTCACTTCCACTTCCTGTTCCTGGAAGCCTCTGGGTAGCATGTCACACACACAGTTACCTGTGTGTGTGTGTGTGTGTGTGTGTGTGTGTTTGCGTGTGTGTGTGTGTGTTTGTGTGTGTGCGTTGCGTTTGTTAATGTGTTATGGTGTGAGCTTGAGATGTTAGCTTTCCTGCTTACGTCTAGGTGGCATGTGTTGTGAAAACGGCCCCTCCATTTGCTTCATAATATGACGCGTCTTGGAGTTCAGGTGCGGGAATGAGTAGTGTTCAGAAGCAATGGTGGTTCTCTGCAGATGAATGGATCAGTTCCTGTAATATTGGATTGTGTCTGAACAATCTGACACGTGAACTGAGTTGATCCTGTCACCCAATTCCTTTTGTGATAACTATATTATGTCGTTCTTGTATATTAATGTTGTTTCTGTTCTGTACAGTACGTTTTGTCTATTAGCTGTTCTGTACTCTGTAATGTGTTTGATAGATAGATAGATTGACAGACAGACAGACATTATTGTCATTGCACAAGTACTGAGACAACAAAATGTAGTTTGGCATCTAACCAGATAGTGGCATAGTGCAAAAGACATGATAATGTAGACATATGATGATGTTTTCTTTGGGCCCGAGGAAGAGCACTGGCTGGGCAGCATCGAATGGGGAGCCTGATAAACACATAAACAAATAAACAGATAGAGTTTGCACGTCAGTGAATCACCCTGGGCCCTGTCCTAGAACACACACACACACACACACACACACACACGCACACACACACACATACACACACGCGCACACACATGCGCACACACACACGCGCACACACATGCGCACACACACACGTGCACACACATGCGCACACACACACACACACACATACACACACACGCGCACACACACACACACACACACGCGCGCACACACATGCGCGCACACACACACACACACACACACACACACACACACACACACACACACACACGCACAAAGAATGAGCACCAGTGGCAGGCTGTCCTCCTCCCGTCCTTCCTGCTCAGACTTCTCTCTCTCCAAGCAATTAAGTCTATTTCCTTCAGTACGAGACTCTCGCCATTAAGCCAGGGCTTTAACTCACAGTGACATCACTGGGCTATTGAAGTGAACATTATCAGGAGAGGCCCTAGCAGTCATTGTAAGGAATGAGAGAAGGGTCGATAGAGATACAGTGTTGAGTGTAAAGTACATGTAGTATCATATACTATACAAGAGTCATATCCAAATCTACCTCCTAAGACATTTTTTAGAACATCACTGTGTTTTTGTTGCCACATAGTTGCTTCCTTCAACAACAGTGTTGAACTCAGCTCTTTCTCTCGGTCTCCTTCAAACTAGCTAATGTGATGCCCCAGCCTATTATAGGCAGACAGTGAGTCTCTCCAGGGACACTGTAGGCGGTTACCTTGAGATGTCAGCTGAGCTGGCCCTTGTTGGCATTGATCTCTGGGTAATCTTCTGTCTCCCCTGCGCGCCCGGCATATAGCTCTGACTTAAGAGTCCCCCTACCTCCGTCGCAGCATCACCATGCATCACGACATGCCGCCGTTGTTCATTTGCCCTCTGTCTTCCATGAACCGTTTGTTACAACGGTACAACGCATTAGAGTACTGTGTCTAAATCATCATCATCATCGTCGTCATCATCATTACTCTGTCATGGTATCTGAGTTGCACTTAAAGGAAAAGCAAATGATATAGGCTACAATGGCTAGGGTGCTTGTCTGTATTTGTGGTAAGGTTTGCAAAATGTAACTGAGTTTTCTACAGCTCAACTCAATATGGTTACAGGCGCTGTAATAAACCTGTAATAAACATGTTGGTTTGTTAATAATTGACTTGACATCTTGTATTCATCTCATACATTTTGGACTAAGTGAGAGGAACTATCTTTTCCCTAGCCTGAGTAAGTGAACTTGATCATGTTTAAATCAGTGTTATTGGTAGCTGCGTTGCTAGTAGGAGTTGTTTTTGTTGTTGAGACTGTGTGGCCTGGAAGCTAGTTTCTATTGAAAGCAATTGTGTTTGAAGGCTATTGCTGTCAATTTGCACTGGGAGGAGTTTCAACTTTTCTGCAGCTATTTATGCTTGGTCAGCTCTGACATTGCCAAATACATTTTTGACTGTGAGTACATCTGTCACTGATCGTTAGGTGGGAGGGCCTGCAAGCCTGCTAGTCTTCGGCAATTACATAATCTCCATTTCTATTCGGACTGTCAGAGAGCGACAGCCTCTTGACCGCGAAGATGCCTGACAATAAGACAAGTGGTCACATAATGTCTTTCACCTGTCACACCTGTCCATATCCACCTTCGAATTCCACGCTGTTTCTGTCACCTCTCCTCTAAAATGTCACATTGTTGCTATCTATCGTCCCCCAGGTCAGCTTGGACACTTCCTAGAAGAGATGGGTGTCCTTCTCAGCTCCTCCCCTGACGTTGGAGCTGACCTGGGGGACGATAGATAGCAACAATTTGAACATCATATGTCTTTTGTATCTCTGCATGTCTCGCTGACATTTCAACATCAATCTTAACAAGACCGAGCTCCTCTTCATCCCCGGGAAAGCCTGCCCTCTCCAAGACTTCTCTATCACAGTGGAGAGCTCTACTGTAACCCCCTCCCTGACAGCGAAGAACCTTGGAGTGATCCTGGATAACCGACTATCCTGTGCGGAGAACATTGCAGCAACGGCTCGCTCCTGCAGATTCTTCCTCTATAACATCAGAAGGATACGACCATTCCTTACCAGAGAGGCAGCGCAACTCTTGACCCAGGCACTGGTCATCTCCCGCCTGGATTACTGCAACGTACTCCTGGCCGGTCTCCCCGCCTCCGCCATTAGACCTCTGCAGCTCATCCAGAATGCTGCTGCCCGGCTGGTATTCAACCTCCCCAAACACTCTCATGTCACCCCTCTCCTTCGCACCCTGCACTGGCTCCCGATAGCAGCTCGCATCAGATTCAAGACCCTGGTGCTTGCATATCAGGCAGCTAAAGGGACAGCCCCTGCCTACCTGAAGGAAATGGTAACCCCCCAAACTCCAGCCCGCTCACTCGGCTCCTCCACCTCGGCTGGCCGACTGGCCCCACGCCCCCACCACCTCTGCACAGCAGTCGTGCTGCCCGATCACGTCTCTTCACAACTCTGGCTCCCCGCTGATGGAATGAGCTCCCCACGGCTGTCAGAACGGCAGAGTCACTACCCATCTTCCGTCGTAGACTGAAGACCCACCTCTTCAGGTTACACCTTAACTGCTCCTCCTGCTTCTGCCCTCAGCACTACGTCTCCTAAAGACGTCCGCTTTCCCCTCTACTGTGTCCCTAAGAACTTCTATCGCCCCCCTTGTACTGTCTCACTGTTCCTCCAGTATTCCCCCCCCCAAAAAAAAGGTTTTAGAAGAAGGTGGTAGAAGAAGGTTTCTCCTTCTATCAATGGCCCTGGGCCTGAGCTAGATTACTCTTCCTTCCATGAATGGTGGACTGATGATTCACATGCTTAGTATTCAAATGTATTGATTGTAAGTCGCTTTGGAATAAGGCGTCTGCTAAATGCCAAAAATGTAAATGTAAATGTAAACATTTATTCTTCTCCCTTACCATCAAATCCACTCCTTCCCTGTCAGTCTCTATCCACACTTCTCCTCTCGTCTTGTCTGTCAACCTGTCTTATCCTCCCCATCCACCCTCCTGTCCACTCTTTCCTCATCCTTTCATCATTCATAGTCCACTCATTCCTATCCACTGACATCGAGGTCAGCATGATCCTCTCCATGCCCTCCATGGCTCTCTGAAACCTTGTAGAATAGGGCTCCGAGCAGCTAAGAGGAAATGAAGAAAAACCGGCCTTGCTGCTGACCTAAACCCTTATCTCTCTCTCCTCCTCAACTACACGTCCTCTGCATCGGCTGCTAAAGCGTTCCAAAATCCAATCCTCTGCCTCTAACCCAATGAAATTGTTCTCCACATTTTCCACACTCCTCAATCCAGCCCCCCCCCCCCCCCCCCTCCCTGACTTTGTCACCTGCTTTGAAAAGAAGGTTGATGACATTAGCAGTTCCTTCTCTCGCCAACACTGCTACCACCCCTCCCAAACACACTGTGCTACACTCAGTCAGCTCTTTTCCCCCTCTCCCCTGATGATATTCTAAAACTGATCACATCTAAGCAGGCAACCACTTGCCCTCTCGATCCTATCCCCTCCCCTCCAACCCATTTCCAAAGACCTGCTTCCTTTCATTACAACCGTAATCAACTCCTCTCTATCCCCAGCATCTGTCCCGACTGCCTTTAGGACAGCCAAAGTCAAGCCTATTCTCAAGAAACCAATTCTTGCTGTCCACAACTACAGAACTGTGTCCTTTCTCTCCTTGCTGTCACGGAAGCCCTCCACTCTGCTCAAGCTTCCTCCCTCTCCTCTGTCTCATTTCCCTGGACCTGTCTGCTGCCTTCGACACAGTAAACCACCCGATCCTCCTCTCCACCCTCTCAGAACTGGGCATCTCTGGCTCTGCACTCTCCTGGTTTGCATCCTACCTGGCTGAACGCTCTTACCAGGTGATGTTCGCTGTCCTCCCCATAAGGCCTCACAACTGGGGTTCCTCAGGGCTCCGTCCTAATGGCTCTTAGTGTTCTCCCTCTATACCAAATCTCTTGGCTCAGTCATTTCCTCACATGGTTTCTCCCACCACTGCAACGCAGACACTCAACTCTTCCTGTCTTTCCCCCCCTCTGACTCACAGGTGGCAACACAAAAGAGAAGGAGGCCGCCCTAGAGAGGCTAGAAGTAGGGTAATCATGTGTGAGAAAGAACATCCAAACACCTGTTTGATTCATTTTCTTTATAGGTTGAATATTACTTCCGCAAATACATAGTATTTTTTACAAACATTTTGTAAGAAAATGAAAACACAGTTAACATAGACTCTTCTTTCCATTTAATAAATATGATTGTAAATGCATAAAACAATTACATACAGCACAGTTGAGGTCAAACAAAAAAAACATTGTACACCTAAACTTTTGTTTTTATATAAAAGCTTTACAGTAATAAAACTCTTTTTTTTCTCTACAAAAATAATCTCACTAACTCGGGGGCGAGCAAGTCACTCCTGCACAGGGATGTCAACTCCAGTCATGGAGGGATATGTGTGTGTGTATGTTTTTGTTCCTGCCAAGCACTAACACGCCTGATCTTACTGATCAACCAATTACAGTCCTCATTTAGGTCTGGAACACAAACCTGCACACACACCCCCGCCCTCTAAGAATTGAATTGGAGACCTCTGCTCTAGCTAGTCTATGGTTGTATGCAGCCCCACGCCTTGGGATGTCTGTGACATCACAGTCTCTCCCAGGAGATGCAGGTCAAAGTTCCCTCGTTGTCATAAGCGCTCACCAACAAATCTAAAAGGAAGTACCGCCTGTCAACATCCTCTTCTTAAACTAATAATTCAAAGCTTAGCTGGAGGGGGAAAAGTAGAAGTTTCCACAAAACGCTGATCCACTGTCAGATATGTTCCTATCCCCTGAATGGTTAGGGTTAGGATTAGGGGGTAGGGTAATCTGATTCCAGATCGGTGGAAAGGGGAAACCTCTACCTCAAACCTGCTACTGTATCGTGGGCCAGACGGGACGTGAGGAACCATTGGCAACTGAATGTGTTCATGGTGAATATTGCCATGGTGAATATTGCCATGATGCTGCTCCACCTTCATTCACTGTTTACTAACATGGGGCTTGCCAAGCTTGTTAATTGCAGGCTTGTGTAAATGATCGTCAGGAGTTAATTAAGAGTCATATTGCTTGTTTTTGTTTAGATTTATGGGGATAATGCTGTATATAATTAAACTACCTGTTTGGGAAAATAATAGCACAACCTCTACAATGCCATAGTTGTTTGACATGAAGAGAAATTTATTTCAAATAGATTGCAGCCCAGCGATCTGAGATGATATAACTTATCCGTTTTTTGGGTAAATTAGTCATAAGAAATAAACTTTAAACATAAAAACTAAGTTACTGTACGCATGCCACCTCAAATACACATTTCAATCTTTAATCAAAAGGGAGATCTGTTTCTTCTAACTGGAATCCAAGGAAGCCAATAGTATCTAAAGCTTTTTCATTAGGTACGATAGCGATGTCATCATTAGAAGTCAGGCGCTAGTCAATCAAATCCATATTATTGGTGTATCCTGTCCATATTAATTTGCGAAATATTGTCTGTACCATGAACCGTCTATTCATGAACTGTGTCTGGTTTTACATTCCAGATTGTCTGTATTGTATGTGCGTGTGTGTTTCTGTCTGTGCGTGTGTGTGTGTGTTTCTGTCTGTGCGTGTGTGTGTTTCTGTCTGTGCGTGTGTGTGTGTGGTTAAGTGTGTGTGTGTCTGTGTGTTTGTACTGTACAATATATATGCTGCAAAATGTAAGTCACTTATCCTAGCATCTCTGTCCAACCACCAGAACAGCAGGATGAGAGCTTCCAGAACGATCAGCTATTTCACTCCTTAATTTAATGACAAGGACAAGAGCCTTCCAAAAATGTCTACTGTATATTCTATTACCATCAATCAAACATTCATATCTGTCAAATTTCACATGTGTCTACCCTGCTCCTTGGAACAAGGTAACCATGCATGTATCTCTCCCGTACGCGCTCTACTTCTTTTGGTTCTTCAAACCGGGGATAATAAGCTAGCTAGAGTACAGAGATAGGCCCGAGACATTAGCCTAAATGTGTCACCAACCTTAGCCTGCCTTGAGCTTCACTGGCTGCGTTAAGTATTCGTCTAGGCCTCGTATTCTGTCCAATAGGATACCCTGGTGCTGCATGTCCTGAAAAACACTGTTCCCATTCCGCTCTGAGCTTCTCGATTTTGATTCCTCATATAAAGCAGCTGTATTTCATTTAAGTTTGAAACCAAAACGTTGGGTCTCTACATACTCTCTATCAGAGGTTAGGTTGAAAGGATATTGACTGGTGTATGTGAGCCAAATTGTTAAGACTGCGATAGTCAAATTAGGTGTAAGAAAAAGCACGGTTATAAGAATATTGATTGAATCTAGATGTGGTTATCTCTCGTAGTTATGGACCACAGTACAGTAGCACCATGTCTCTCACCTATTGTACATTTGAAAAAAAACAAAACAAAAACATCATACAAACTGGTGTTTATCGTTAAATATAGCTTGTAGCATTAGATTCACAGCAAAGCTCAACAAAACTGCCAAAGAAATTGAGACAACCAAACCCTGTTTTTGTCATTGAATTATTACATCATAAGCAAACAAAAAAACATCTCCTTAGAAAATGTATTGTGCCATAATTAGAGACCCATGAGACAATGAACTGAAGCAAAATGATTGAATAATTGATAAGAGTACTTCGGTTTAGTTTGCAGTTTGTTATTAAAATACACAAATATCTCACAGACATTCATGATTTACTAAATAAATGTGACTTTTATTTTGATGATATACTCAAAGGTATAATCTCAAGAATAAATAGTATACTATTGCTGGTAGCAACACAGTAGAATTGATGTACAGTAGGACACTTAAGCGAAACCCAAAATGTGTTTTTATGTCTTTTTTTTTTTTTCTTTAGTTCATGCTGGCTTTTCCTTCTAGTATGTTCTTGACTTGTATAAATAAATGTAATCCAAAATTATTTTTATTAGACAAGTACGTAAAAAAAAAAACCTGTACACAGCGTCTTCTGGTTTCCACAGAGCACAGTTAGTGTCAGCAAAGTCCAACATGCACAGGTATAAAGCTCAAAACCATTGTGTCCCGAATGGTAAAAAGTCCATGACACAACTGAATCGCTGTTCCGAGTCCAGTTTTAAACGTTGATGTATGTGGGGAGTTCTGTCGAGAATTTGACATGTGCATGAGGTTTAATACATCCTTGAAGAGAAAGGGTGGGACAGAGACAGGGGAAGAGAATCAACTGTCAGAACACATTCCATCAATCTAGATTAATTACTGTACATGGAGTCACGTTTCATATAATTATTGAGCCCCTCGCTGACTGACACCTTGAGCGGAATGGGCCTGTCAATTTATGGCTATAATCAAACTTCTGCGGAAGAGTTTAATAACACAAAAGGTTAGCTTAATGGGTACCATATGTGAAACCGATGGCATGAAATGAAATGCAATGACATGACTAGCAATGCAATGAAATGAAACTGAAGTAGAGGAAAAACTCCTATTAAAGGAAAACTCTTTTAAAATAAGGGTCATAGTCACCCGTGGGTCTTGTATTGAGCTTGGTAGTGTCCAGCAGCTCCACCACATCCCGTTGACAGGTGACGATAGGGACTATACATGGAAAGCAATGGAATGAAATGAAATGACACCAAAAAGTGATAAAATGAAATGAGAGTGTAAGTAAAAGGGAAAAAAAAAGGAGTATGTAGTCACCGATGGGCCGTGTGTTCCTTTCTGTGTCCAGAAGCTCTAAAGAAGTCACCAGGTCCCGTTGTGAATCGGGCGTGCTCTCCGTCGGACTAACTGGACTGATCATTTCTTGTTCTTTTTCGTTCTGCATCTGCGCATAGACGTTGAGGCCTGGGATCTTCCTTGAGGAAAGATTTACAATGAGATATGGGGATAAAGAGGATCGCCCTGGCTAATAAAACAAGAGGAGGAATGTTGCCTCGGGCCATAGCATTCCAATGCGCCTCGTTACCATCCGAGTCCATAAGATATTCAGGGTTTATTTAATTGCTTTGTTTCTATTTTCTTTCAGCAGATATACTTATATAGCCATATTTGTATGCAAATCCATATTGTATGTATTTGCGAGGCAATAACAACTTCCTTTTGTCAACCCCCCCCCCTCTATCTCTCTCCTTCTCTCCTTCTGTATAGATCTTGTCTCATTGACCCCTTCTGCCCTTTTCTGGCAGAGCTGCGCCTTGGTGCAGAGAAATATTTGAACATTTCAGAAAGGTCAACTAGTGATGCTCAAAGGGCTAAATATTGATAATGCCTGGAGGCTGACTGACATTTCATTTGTAGAGAATACCCAGACAAAATAACTTTTAGTCTAAATGTCCACTTAGAACTGTGAGAAAGGCCAGTTCTCCCTTGACAAGGAGAGGTTTTCCATGCTGACGTTTGATGGACAAGGCTCAAGTCCCTCTGTAGCTTAGCCGCTCAAAATGTTGTCAAAACTGTCAGGAACTCCCCGACTTGGTTAAACGCTACGTAGCGTTTTGTCAGTGTTTTGGGAACATACGCTATCAGCTAGGGTTATAGAGGTCATAACAGTGGCAGCACAATATCATGAGCAGTTTACCTTTTGAATTTGTAGACAACAAATACAGCTAACCCCACAACCACTACCGACAGCAGCATTAGCATGGCCGAGCCACTGTGGTTCTCACTGGTGTCCACTAGGGGCGCTGTAGAGGTGGGAGACAAGAGTCACAAACGATACATTGAATCTGAAAACAATTTTAAAGTTTACAAACCCATGCACTTATAAAAGTGAACTAGAAATTGACGCCTTCTTCATTCATAAAAAATGTCATTTGAAAAGTTTGTTAATACAGGTAGTATTGACTTCTCTTACTCTTTATCTTATTAGCCCTTAGGACAGTAGCAGCATCCCCAAAAGGAAGAGGCACACATACTTGTAACGATGCTCACTCTCTGAATGTCTCTGTGTAGCTACATGAGGGGAGCCAATCAGACAAAGGATTGGGGTTGTTAGTCGACTGGGCAGCAGTTAAAGACCTCCTGGCTGTCTAAGTCTCTCTAACAGCTCTCTATCCGTTTGTCTACACGTTACGTCCCAATTATCCTTCATAAACCTAGCAAACTCAAACAAAACATGTAAAGGCATTTGCATTCAAAACGTGTGGCGGCATACCTGCTGATAAATGTGCGGCATACACCGTGACTTGGACCCCAGGCCTGAGGGTGAATTGCACATGGTTTTGATTCAAGGCTCCAAGCAAGGTTTCCGAGAGCTGGAGGGAGTAGAAACGAGAAACATTAGTATTGACATACTGAGTAATAAGACCTCAATAACCATTAAAATGCAAAAATGTTGCTATCATATATATTACGATCACGTTTCATCATTATGTCATCATTTAACAATTTATGCAACGTTTCGACTGAGTTTTTCCATTGAGGATGCGAAATAAAATCTTTGCCGGGATGATACTAACTTTTCTAATAACTAATAAAAAAACATCAAACGAAGGCACACCTACCTACCCGTCCCCACATGCCCCTGATTATCACACGGAATGGCACATTGGTGCTATAGTTAATTCAGCACTGCTACCACCCAGAGTCCCACTTAAAGTGAAATATCGATGGACGAATCTTTCTTCTTTAATGCATAATAGATGTGGTGAAACCTTGCTTGAACTCGGGGGTGGGGGGGAGTGGGGGGTAACCTTCTGGCTCCGGAACATGAACATTTTTTACATAAATCAGCCATAATATCACCCTGACCTGGAGGTAAACTTTAAAAGGAAAAGATTACAGCCATCTAATATTTTCATAGATACATGGCTTCTCTTTAGTGATGTCATAATGTTATAATATGTTCTATTCTATTCTATTCACTACATATCTAGGTGAAGGCATAAAACAGGTATGTGAATGCAGGACATACTGTATGACCAACCCCAGCCAAACAATTCCCTTTCTATTCTGGAATCCATTTTATTCCTTCGCCAGGCTTCATTAATTTTATCTGCCTCATTTACCAAATTAATTGTTATATGAGTAATTTCTCCAGCCCTTCATTCTCCCCCTTTTTTTTGGTTAATCAATTTCTTACCCAGATTAAAATTAGACTATGATGTGAATAATTACTTTTTCTTCTTTTTGTGTTGGGGTCAGTAAATCTGTTATACATTCTAATAAGCGTCCCACACATTACACTTTCAAGCAACCTTGAATGAAGATTTATCGTCGGTGTGTATGGATGAATAGATGGATGGATGGATGTTAGGTGGGGGGTCTTTGCCAAGCAATCAGGCAGGTGTGTGGGAGAGAGAGAGGGAGGGGGGGGGGGGGCAGGAGATCAAATTGAATCCCTCTTGCTTCTTTTTCAGACATGCCAGAGTCTTCTACTTCCCATGAAGAGCAGATCTTTTTTTTATTTCATTATCTATTGTAGGAGGCTTAGGGCTAATTCAGTTCATCCTGATACTGGTGTGATTAAGTAGGCTGATCAGCTGTGACTCTCTCTTTGTCTGCTTTTTATGCCCTTTTCAAACTGCGACTCCCGCCCCCGCATAGACGACTTAATGGGAGCTAAAGCCGTCCCCCACGATGACTTGTGAAAGCTTGTCATACTTATCGAGGAACCTAGTTGAAATTCCTCCAGCGTGTTCCGTCGCAATTAGACCTTGTGTGTCTGTGTGGATAAGCCTCGATAGACCAACACTGACATCTAGTGGATGAAAGAGGAACTGTGCCTTGAGACAATGTGTGTCCAAATAACAGCACATGCTCTGATAGAATGTAGGAGGCCGCATAGCCTGAACCTCTATGTTCATTACTGATAGAATAAACTGTTAGAATAGGGTAGATTTCTATAGAACAGATACCAAATTCAGTTCAGTGAAGACTACACAGATGTCACACAATAAGAACACACAGATGTCTTACTGGTGCCTGAAAAAAACCAGCTGCCACAACTATCCAAAATGTCCTCCCAGTCAAAACATCTGGCCTGTACAGTAAGAATGAAATGTAGTACTTAGTTTATTTGTTTACAATGTTAATGAGAGGAAGTCATTATCCCTCTCTGATTTAGGCAACAGCAGAAATAATATATATATTGAATTATGATGCTATTAAAGGTTCTTGTGACCACTGTGCTCAGAACAGGTGTGTTGACCAAAATGCGATAGATCACAATGTGACAGCAGCTAGTGAAACCGGGAACAAGTCGCCAATCAATCAAAATGTTCAGACTTTTATTTCCGAAAAATGTAAATACATTTCAACGTTGACACACTTGCTAGTCAAGTCAAAGCTTCGGTGAGTACTCCCCACTACTTTATACTAACTAGGTAGTAGTGGGGATTACTCACCGAATCCGTTGCAATATTTTGGCTTGACTAGCGAGTGTGTCGTTGATTTATTAAAATGTTTCCGAATAAAAGTCTGAACGGTCCGTCGGTTGCTGACTTCCTGGTTTCACCATCTGCTGTTACAAATGTCTAGCTGGTCGGCCAGCAAAAAAATAAAAGACATTTAAAGGTTTCTGTTTGTATTTATTTCGTGTAAGGGGATCATGGAGAGACAGATGCTGCCTGGTCACCTGATCCAGATGGGCCAAGCTCTTCTCCGGCTTCCCCTCCGTCAGCTCTTTGTCGGGCAGGAGGAAGAACTCCGCTGCCGTCGGCAACCCGGGGAGGACCGTGACGAGAAGCTGCTCGTCGCTGACCCCTGTGGCCTACAGAAGGAAAGGGAGAGGAGGATTAACCGTAATGCTACACGTTCGTCACGAAGCGATTGGATGCCCTTTCATTTCGTTACAAGCGTCAGAGGGACTTTTCGTGGAATAGCAAAACAAGTATAAACGAGGACTGTAGGTATAAGTGGCTGCGTCCCATCTGACTGCAGGTGGCGTGATGTAATTGTATATTATTATGAAATCACTTGAGAATTGCAGCTGATCTCATGATCATACAGCACCATTCAGGCCCTTTACAATTACGATTCAATATATACTATGAGTGTTTAGTGATTCCAGTATGAAGGACATACAAGGAGACTCTCTATTCTGTTGCGGGTGCCACATCATGTACCCTAACTGTCTGGATTTGACACGCAGTACGTCCCACTACTGGTGGATGACAGTCGGTACAGTGATCTTCCCTTCAGTTCAGTTCAACCACATGAGCATCAGACATTCGGTGAGATTTATTCTCCTGTGCGTTTGCACATGTCCGGCCTTGTTGCCTGCGAATATGACCCTGAACTTCACATCAGCGATTGCTAAGCTCGATGTGACAAGACAAGCCGGTGGAACAGCAATCAGAATGTTCTGGAAGTTGCGTTTCCGTCCCTTGTCAGGGATCGTCATAGGATGTGGATTCATCTCCAAAGGAGACCTGGGGTCAACTGGGAATGACTCACACGGCAGCTTTGAGAGGTCAAAACCACTGCTGTCAGTCAGGGTAAATAGTCTGTTACAGTGTGAATGGTTTGCACTCACTTGGCCATGACCCACGCAGACGCACGAACACACACACACACACACACACACACACACACACACACACACACACACACACACACACACACACACACACACATACACACAATGGGCGATAGATGTCAGTAGTGAGGTGTTCAAATCTACAGCAACTCCATTTACACACACACACACAGACTGGCTGGCCTCCTCAGTTGATACTCTACATACTGCAGTACCCACCTGGACCATGGATTTCTTGATGACTCGGCTAATGTCCAGTCTCCACTCTGGGACGTCAGGGTTGTGGTCGTCCAAATTAGTTGAGAAGGAGAGAAGATGAGATCTGAAAAACTCTGCAGAAGCAAACAACAGAAGACACGTTTAAGCCGCCTGAACCACCGTACGATGATGCAGTCAATAGTGATCGACCTAGCAGCATGCTTTCCTATTTCCGTCCTCAAATACAAAAAAAAAAAAAAAGGAAAATGTACCATAACTGAGTGACCGGTGTTTTGTCTGACAACCGTTACCTCCAAGTCATTGTGTATCTATACAGTGAAATATACAAAGCCCTCACAAAGACAGTAAACTGCTGAATCCAATAATGGTAGCAAAACCATGACATTGCTAAATAATAATAATAATAATAATACATTTGATTTAAAAGCGCCTTTCTCAAACTCAAGGACACTGTACAGAAAACAAAGAGAAGCAGAACAACAAAAACAAAAAAACAACAAAAAAACAGAACAACATTTTTAAAAAATACGATTAAATCGTATAAAAAAAAGAAAAAAGAAAGAAAAATGGTGTAAGAGCTCAGGCAGCTATGGGGAATAGCGTTCCTCAGGACCCATGCCATGCTGTACAAAGGCGAGTCTGAACAGTTTGTTTACAGAGTTGTGTAACAAAACACACACACGCATTGGAGCGGTGGTGCTCGCGGCTCACCGTGGACCGCGATGGCTTTCCTGTCCTGCAGGATGTTATTCCCCGCCGCCACCTGCACAGTGACAGTGTTGATGCCTTCCCTGGAGAACGTGCACGCCACGCTTCCCTCCAAGCTGATTACTGGCTGTGTATTCAAACGGGAGAGAGGGAACGAGAGAGAGAGAGAGAGGGAGGGAGGGAGTTCCCATGGGAGACCCTTATCAACCTGGTTAACATCTCACACAGCCGTTATTTACACTACAGAGGTGTCAGGCAGGCAGGCAGGAAGACACATGCATGCGCACACACACACACACACACACACACACACACACACACCTCTACACACACACACACCTATACACACACACACACACACACACACCTCTACACACACACACCTATACACACACACACACACACACACACACACACACACACACACACTTGCCATGATCGCAGCTGTGCTGCACATAACAGTCCATCGGGACTTCTATATGTGACACCGGCAGCTCTGGCTGTCGTTATTCACATCTCCCTTTGTTCTTCAAATGGCTACGGGATGCTAATGTGGAGTCATTATGTCACACACTGCCTGGAATAGCTAGCAGATGCACCGGTAGGGAGGGACGACTCCTTTTTCCCAACCAGACAAAGTCTGGCTGGCTCCAAAAGACAGACAATGTTGTCGTTTAATAAGTCGTTGGGAATGATGAACGGCCTCAGAGAAAGCACGATACGAATACACTATGCAGAGAGAGAGAGAGAGAGAGTCTAGATTTCAACATTTCAGCACACACACACACACACACACACACACACACACACACACACACACACACACACACACACACACACGCACACACTGTACTGTACCTCTGTATTATTTCCGAACCACCAGATGTAGGTGACGGTTCCCACTTGGCTGGGCCACAGCACAGCGGTGAGGTTGATCTCCTTCCTCTTCACCGCCACAAAGGGAGCCGAGAGATGGATATACTCCAGCTGACCTACTCAAAAGCACACCCATACATCACAGCACATCACCGACGGGAAAGAGAGGACAGAAAAAAAGTTTCGTGTGCGTCTCCCACCTTCCAATTCTCCACTGAGAGACACGGCGGTTCCATCCTCCCCCCCCCGTCTCTCTCTCTCTCTCTCTCTCTCCCCCCCCCCCCCCCCCACCCCCATAAGTCGCCATCTGCGCTTTACTGTATTTTTCATTCCCTGGCACTTCTGCGCCACTCCGGACCCCCATTTGGCACATCAGATTGACAGATTGGAGGGGCTCGGCGATTCTCCCTGATCAATAAGTGAGCTCTGCTACATCTGTCACCCGTGGGGTGGTCACCCCCCCTACCCCTCCCTCCCCACACACTGGGGGGGACGAGGCAGTGATTGACTTACACGCTTGACTGGACTGGAATTGTAATAGCGTTTTTATTCCATCTTAACTGTGTGAGGTGGAGGTGGAGGACCTTAAGTGTACATTCATGTTGTAAGCAGATAAGCAATCTCATGTCTCATCTGCAAGAAGAAACCCAAGCTGAACTGTGTATGTAGCAAGTAAATACAGTACAGCAATATATTGTTATTGTTAGAACGACCTCGCTTAAAGTCCAACTCAAATCCAGGGGCTTTATGATGAAGTCTGCATAGAACTGCATTGCTTGTATAGTCACAAGACTGCATAGGTTGAGGAGCACACCAGGGGAGGCTGGTGGAGGTAGAAATGGGGCTCATTGTAATGCATGGAACTGAATGAGGAAAAGGTATCAAACACAGTATGAAACATCAGTTATCAAACGCCATCTCTCGTTCCGTTCCATGCATTTACAATAGGCCCATCTTCCACCAGCCTCCCCTGGTGTGCTCCTCAATCTACAGTAAGTTATAGACCACACATACGCACGACTACAGTACATGCTCCGGGCTGTGCAGTCAACCACAGTGACAGAGAGGGAGAGAGAGAGAAAGAGAGAAAGACAGACAGAGAAAGATCGAGAGAGAGGTACTGACATGTCACGTGCAGGTAGAGCACCACGCTCTCGGCGCCCAGGCTGTTCTCCCCGGTGGCCGTCACGCGGTAGATCCCCACAGCCTTGTAGACGTGTTTCACGCCGTCTTCGATGGAGCTTACGTTGGAGTAGGTCAGAGCGTGGCCGTCGCCGAAGTCCACCATGATGCTCGTCCTGGCTCCGTCCCCCTACGCAGGAGAGGATTACATTGAGTTGAGAGAGAGAGCGAGAGACAGAGAGAGAAAGAGAGAGAGAGAGAGAGAAACAGAGAGGGAGAAAAACAGAAAGGGAAAGAGAGAGAAACAGAAAGGGAGAGAAAGAGAACGAGATAGAACAACTCAAAAAGAAAGGGAGAGAGAGAAAGCGAGAACGACAGGGAGAGATATTAACCTTGTCAAGGAAACCGCAGTATTTCCCATGAGGGGGATAGCAACAAAAAAAACAAACCAACATGACAGTACCTCCTCCAAAAAGACCAGGAAGGTGACATTGGTGCCCATGATGGCCGACATCGTCCCCTCGCTGGTGACCAGGTGCAGGCCTTTGGGCGCCTGGGTCGGACAGTGCTGCCTCTTGGCCGTGTACTCCGCTATCACTCCCGCCGTGCAATTATTAGACACCACCTTCCTATAGCTGGAGAAGAGCCACAGACAGACAAACAAACAGACCAACAAACAAACTCTTAAGAGCCTGCGCAGTGGAGTGTAGCAAGATAGAGAGGAGCAGGGGAGACTGGTGGAGGTAGAAATCGGAGGACATTGCCACGTGTAGGCGTGCATTACAATGAGGCCGTCCTCGGATTTCTACGTCCACTAGCCTCCCCCTGGTGAGTGAGTAAGAAGATGTATTCTAGCTGTGGAGGTAGGACAGATATTCAGATACAATTTCTATTGTGTCTAAAGGCGTATAAAACTGTATGCAGGTCACAGCCCTTTCTGTTACTGGGGGTCAGCGATAAGCCTCAACCACACAAACAACCATACCGGTGGTGATCAACATACTGATAGTGGAGTACACTGTATGGGAACAGAGGGCTTAGACTAGACGACGAGTCTCATCGTAGAACAGGATGTATTGTAGATGATCTAGCAAGTTGGCAACTCAGAGATGTTATGAGGTACACAAGTAGCAGAGTCTGACATTTCCAATGGTTTTCATTTATTTCGAGGAGTACTTGAATGCAAGATTAGTGGGAAAGCTATCTGTAGTGAAGGAAAGAACAGTAGAAGCTGTTTGAGAGGGTCTTACCCGGTGCTGTTTAAGAATGTTGTCCCTGTGGTGCAACTCCTCGACATGGATGACGGGAGGAACCAAAAGGCGGGGGTGCACTTCCCATCACTTCTCCTCTCGTAGCCATAGTCGCTGCAATGTTTTGGACCATACCAACTATCAGTAAAATGTGACAGGGTCTGGTGTCCTCAAGTAGGTCATTTTTCAGTTTTTCAGATTATGAAAGTGCAGATTGTAAGCTTTCAAATTATGTGTCATACATTGAAATCTGAAAATAGGTTGAATGTTGGTACACCTGAAACCAAATACCGGAAAAACTCGCTCTGGATCAAAAGATCCACGCAAAAAACAGCTGCTAGTAGCTAGTAGCTAAAAATGAACATCGCATATGAACATCAACATGCTAAACGCACAAAACTACACATAATTAGATGATCACACAGTCCCTGATTTTGAACACGTCCTAAAACGTAAGTTTGTTTCCAAGCCATGTATCACTTACCCAGTAGCCTACGGCAGACGATACAGTGAATCCAATTCACAAATTATAGGCCTAAGTATTTAGTGATCCTAAAACTGTTGTTTGTTATATCGAGTGGGCACTTCAACACTTACAATTATTTTGCAAACCCCCCCCCAAAAAAAACTGAAGAAAAGTAGAGACAAAGAGAAAATAAGCTTTTAGGTCATTTCCGCGAGAATTGCCAACATGCAGACCTTTTTCACCAGACCGTGTCACGAATATACTTATAGTTACAGTCACACAATGTGCCTGCTAAATAGCCTACTGTATGAGTGGTTAAGAACAGTTTGGCCTCTGACATTGTCGCACCTTACCAGCATTCAGTAAAAGCAATTGAGTGAAATACTTTGACCTTATGTTTTAGTTTTTATTGGGTTAGATTCTTAAAAGAAACTGTCACAACAGTCTCCATTTTCTTCTTCTTTTTTTTTCTTTTTTTGAGCCCAGCCCAAGTTGTTTGTCCTACAATTAAAAAGCAATGTGCCTGTGTATCCCCAAAATGATGGGAACAAATTGCCCCAATTAGAGCTACACGCACAGCGATGCAAAAGTGTTGTGATTGTTAATGAAAGCTATTAAGTCTGATGATTTATCGCCTCTCCAAAGCTGGTTGCGAACACCCCCTCACTCAAGGGGCCTGCAGATTTGGGAATTAACACAAGCAAACATTAATAATACTGATAATTCAAAGAAATGGGCTGTGGAGTCGACTGGCAAAAGCTACCAAAAGCAGCGATGAAGTTTGCTTGTAGTGTTGTGTCGTTCAAGGGGATAGCAACTGCAGATATTCAAGGATAAACAGACTTTAAAGCACACACGCACACCATACACGCACACGCACACGCACTGACACACACACACACACACACACACACACACACACACACACACACACACACACACACACACATGCACACACAGGCTCCCCCACACACACTTTGTACTTTCTTTCTTTGTACTCCCCCTATCCAGAATTGAATCTGGCAGCTCTCAGTGTGTTTTTTTTCCCTTCATTCCTCGACATGCACAGCTTGGAGTTCTGCAGTTGACTGGTTTCCATTTAGCAGGGCTAGGCTCCAAGAGAATCCAGCAAAGCTCCTCTGCAATTCTAATCTGCAGAAGCCACACCATGATGATGGTGATCCTGCATCTCTTATGTGTTTGTGTTCTCGATTGTAACTTGTGGACTTATCTGGTGATATGAGGTTATCTACTACTACTACTACTACTACTACTACTACTACTACTACTACTACTACTACTACTACTACTACTACTACTACTACTACTGCAGTAAGGAATAGGAGTAAGTTGACCTCATAGTGCAAGACTTTCTCTTGGAGATGCTGTGGGGGACATTTGGATACTGTTGATACTGGTTAAAGTGTGTTCTTATTTGGTACTCACCACTCAAAGTCAGCTTCAGTGCAGTCACAGGGAGCCGATGTCATGGTGACCGAGTACGTCTTACCCATAACGCACCTGGCTGTGGCCTTCAGCTTCCGGTAGATTCTTTTCACTCCCATGATGCACGGCTCGCCCTGTGGGATTTAGGAATGTAAAAAAAAAAGCAAAACATTTAAAATGTAACAAAAACCTGTTTTTCTACACCATTCGCCATAAATAATTGACACAGTGCGATGAACCGTGACCAACCAGAAGCAACATTGGTCTCCTTTACTTATGGCTTAGTTCGAGTTCCTGCTCCTGCTCCACTTCTGTTTCATGTATCACAGCGCCGTCCTTGCCACTTCAAATCTCTCCGAAAAAATGGAAATGTTTTCTTTTTTCCCCCCCGTTCTGGTACAGTACATATGACTGTGCCGGATAAATAAAAATGAATACAAATGATCCAAATGCAATATTCTCACAAGCTCATCTGTCTCCATGCAATCAATGGGCGGAATGTGTTTAGAATGTTAAAGCAGTGTTGCAATAACAGAAAATACACAGTGGACACATATTTTTGCCATCTGCCATTAGCCATGCAGCCATCAGCCACACCACGCTGCATCCGTAAACTGGCTTGTCTGGGCAGCTAAGCAGGCGATGCCTGGGTTGATACTTGGATGGGGGACCAAAACAGGCTGCCAGAAGTCTTGTTGGAGGTTCAGTAGGGGCCACTACTCCCTCTGGTCTAATAGCCAAAACACACATCCAGCGTGAACCTCAGCGGAGCGTGTGAGTTTCATTTCAGAGCCCACGTTAACGGCTTAGAGCAGCCATACATCCCGCTGGCTGCCGCGGCTCGCTCGCTAGAGAGTCGGAGGCTCGCCTACTTTCTCCGCAACATAAACTACAGTTTCTATGTCGACATCTGTAAATATGTCTATTTTGTAACACTTCCGTGTGAGTCTATCTGTTTCAGTAAGTTAAAAGAACATCAGGTGAAGGACAGTATTTTTCGGATGATATCTCTCATCCTGCTCTCAATGGAGGGTTGTTTTTCACCCCGTTCTGCTCTGCAGTCAATGGAGAAGAGCATCTACACGTCAACATGGAAATCTCTCTCTCTGTCTCGCACACACGCGCGCACACACACACACACACACACACACACACACACACACACACACACACACACACACACACACACACACACACACACACACACACACACACACACACACACACACACACACACACACACACACACACACACACACACACACACACACACACACACCTGGTTGGATTTGGAGTAAAGTGCTATCGCTTTCCTGTCTACAACTCGCTCTAAAAAACAACGAAAATAAACACAATAAATTATTTAACCAAGTTACTATTATTTAGGAAATGCGTTTAGACAAGTGGCCTAATCTAAACTATTTAAAGTTACGTTAGCCTCCATAAAAAAATAAACAGATAATACGTTGTCCTAGACAATCTATTTTCTTCATGATCAACATGGAGTTTTACAATGAAACAAATAACAGAGGAGCCTACTTACCCATTTGTAAAATCTCGAAGTTGAAACAACATATTGTGGAAAGACGAACGCACAGCACTTCTGATTCACCACAGACTGAACTTGCGCCTATATGTAAATGTCCCCCGATCTAATGTAAACTAGATAGTTCTCGATAAGCCGACCTCTAAAAACCTGTAGAACAGAAAACCCGATATCCCCTATGGAAACGGCTTTTTAAACTGAGCTAGCCCAAGTGACGGAGGATTGCTATAGTATTTCATTTTACTTTTAATTTGATTGTTTTACAATTGAGCACACGCTTCTCTGTCTAAACTAAATCTATTTATAATGAAGTGAAATTAAACATGATATTATTGACGGCCATTATCCAAAGGCAAACTCAATGTACAAAGATAGGGCTGTCTGTAGCAGCTTCGCAGTCGAGTCGCAAGAGAAACTCTTCCAGTAGGGATAGACGCGACAGAAAGTCCAGCAAAAGTGACGCCACGCACACTCGCCGCTGAGGTTACGCTGCATATGTGTTTTAAGTGTAAGGGATGCCAATGCCCCAGGGCAGTAAATGAGGGACTACCTTGCGGAGGTTTACCGTCCTTTGGATGAGATGTTAAATCGATGTAGTGAGTCATTAAAGATCCCATGGTGCTTATCGCAAGAGCGGCTATGTTAATGTTGGTGTCCTGGCTAAATTCCCAATCTGGTACTTGGCCACCTAAACACACCCTGCTTTGAATTGAACTATTCCCCCAGGCGGTTGCTGCAAATGAGAATAGGTTCTTAGCCAACTTGCAGGGTAAAATAAAAATATGTTGTGAGTCATTCTGGGGAACTTTCTTTATTTGGGCAATAGGTGTCAGTAGTGAGGTGTTCAAATCTACAGCAGCCCCGTTTACTGTATTGTGGTGAAGTCAGTGGGTACAAGTATTCCCTGTCCTCAAAATTGTAGCAAAATGATACATGACACACACACACACACACACACACACACACACACACACAGAGATGTTTGTTTAATTGGCTGCGACTGTTGTCCACTTCAACTGTGCTTTTGTTCAATGTTTTTTCTTTCATCATTAGCCTTAGCCAAAGCACATGGGCGCCTGGGCCAATTAATGGAAGCTTACTCGGTCCAAAATAACAACCCTAACAACAACTCTTATCCTTATGTTTGGCATTGGGGCCTGGCAAAGTTGAGTTTAAGTCAAGCATACGTCTGCAGGAATTAAGAGGGAATATGAGTAAGTGCTCCTGGTGCCTTTAGAATGTGCCGGAAGCTCCCTCTCCACTCTCCACAGCTCGACTCACGAGCAGAGAGGAAGAGCAGAGCTTAATGCTGATGCTGCCAAACCAACCTTGCATTTCATTCTGCTCTAGCCAGATCTTTCTATCAACGGAATTATACAAGATGGAGGCTCGCCGGGGAAAGGCCTCAGCACACAAGTTTTAACTTGATTAAGTATCCAATTTCATTTTCCCAAAAAGTTTTTGACATCTTTTAATAAGCCTTATTAAGTCCAAACTTTCATCCTCACCTCAAGGATTTTGATACCACTTAGGAATACAGTCGATGACAAGAGAGAGAGAGAGAGAGCGAGTGAGATAGAGAGAGAGACAGACAGGCAAACAGAGAGAGAGAGAGAGAGAGAGAGAGAGAGAGAGAGAGAGAGAGACAGAGAGATAAATAGAGACAGAGCACGAGACAAAGGCAGAAACAGAGAGAGAAATTAACCCCCCTATTATGAGAAGAACTAGGCTACATATGACCAGCTGGGTAGGTCACAACACAGAGCAATTGGTGTGCTCCTTTGACAGACGGTGGAGTTAGGAAGAGTGTTACCTGATTGTGAAGGTGCCATGTCTGGTAGTCTCCCTCCGTACACCTCCTGTTAAAGATGGACCTGAAGTCAATTTTCACCAGCTGCCATTCTGACCGGTGACTGACATGGCCAAATATCCTGCAAATGACACAATGAGAGTGTCAGTGTCGCTGTTGATACAGGGTACACAAGATGCACTCACAATTAAACCAGTGAGGTGATATGATAAGATCCAAGTATATCCTAATCGACTTCTACCTCCACCGAGTCTCTACCGGATACACATTCTACAGCTTGGCCTTGGACAGTGGTTACAGTTCTAAAGCACTGCGCTCAGAGTAGTCACTGACAAAACACTGATGGATTCGCTGCAAAACACAGACGGATTCATAAAGCAGGTCAGCATTCAGAAATGACGGAAAATAATATTTTCAAAATCCAGACCAAATTCGGATGCTGTAATCTTGAGTGGCGACCATGTCAGACTACTAACTGTTAAGAGTGGTTGGTACATTGTTGGTACGTTGTTGGTACATTGTTGTTAGAAACTAATGGAATTCTTATCGCTGTAATCTTAACTTGACAAAGAGAGATATAGAATGACTGTTGCATTTTCCTTCCATATTTAACACTCATTTAACTCAAGGTTATCGTGTCTCATACCAAAGAAAAATTCAGCTTCAAAGTAAATTGGGTGGAAGGTTTTTTTGTTGTTGTTGCAACTCCCTCTCCATCCATACAGCAACAGATTAATCATAATCTATCCATCAATTAATCGGCCGAGGCACTGGTCCCTGACTGTCACTGCAGAATTATTATAAATTGATAAGAAAATAGTGGGAGATGATTTAATGTGAAGTAATGAGATGTCTACACAGAGAGAGAAAGAGAAAGAGAAAGAGAGAGAGAGAGGCACAATCTACTCCGAAAAACAACTTTTTCTGTTAAAGCTGTCTACACTCTCTTAACAGTGTTACCCCCCCCCCACCCCCACCCAACCCCCATCTGTCCTGTCTTGTCCTGTCCTGTCTCATCTGGTTCATAGGAGTGTATCACATTGGGCCTAGAGGGAGAAAGTCATTTTTCTCTACCTTTCCCCCCTCACTGCGCCTCTCTCTTTCTCACCCTCACTTTTTCTTCTTCTCATTTTTTCTTCTCTCTCTCTCTCTCTACCTCTCCCTCACTCCCTCTCTCTCTAAACATCTCTCTCTCTCTCTTTTCCTTCTCTCTCAATCTCAGAAGCTGCAGCAGCTGTGCCCATCGCTGCTCTGTTGAGGCATTGCACCGCAGTCAGCTGTCTGTCTGTCATCTCTGGCAGGTGTCACGAATCATCTTGCTAAAGGGCGGTGAAGCCTTTTGTAGCGTAGCAGCCCAGCGCTAACGCGACGAACTGTGAACTAGTTCAAAAGGAAAACTTGAGACATAATTTCCCCCCCCCCAATAGCCTATCAATGTTAAATAATGCAGTAATAACTTCTGCAAGCCCTGCTCCCTTTATTTTTGATCATTTTCCTCATGTTCTTCAAATGGACAGTTATGTTGTCGCCGCCTCTCATCATTGATCTGCTTTGACCACAATCCCCAGACAGTCAGTTTTGATGTTAGGTAGACCTCCCACATACACACACGCACGCAAACGCACACACACACACACACACACACACACACACACACACACACACACACACACACACACACACTGATTGCAGTCTCACTGGGAATATCTCATTGATATTCTCATTCATCTGAAACTTTTCTGAATGTTTTAAACAGCAACCAAGATGCTTGATATAACTAACTGGTAAAACAAGTGAACTTACGTCATAATGAGGGTCTCCTCCCCAGGCTCCCCTAGTACCCCGTCCACGTAGAGAGGCGAAGAGGTGAACATGTACTTATTCCACACTCTTCCTTCATCAAAGCTCAACCTGCGAACAACCGGGACACAACATTAAATCAGGGGAGGGCTCATTGTAAGCCATGGAACGGAAGGAGGAATGATATGTTTGTTTTCAATGATGTTTGATAGCATTCCTTGTTCCGTTCCACGCCTTCCAATGAGGCCGTCCTCCGATTTCTACCTCCGCCGGCCTCCACCGTGTTATACATGGGTTTAGTGATAGTCAATGACAGTCTTATACAGTACCGCGTGTCTTCAAGCTAACGACCAAGACAATTGTTTAAAAAATATATTTCATAGATTAATATTCAACTCCATGAGGATATTATGAACACGGAATAGAGGAAGAAGAAGTAGTAAAAAAAAAAAAAAAAGTGGAATTGAATGACTATTTGGCAAAGGAGAGGGGAATATTCCACGGTTGGCTGCGTCTGAATTACAATCATAACTTCCTGTGTTCCTGGAAATACTCATTTTCCCTCGCAGCGGCGGCGCTGTTTAACTAACGTGTGAATTAAGCCTGACTCCGAAGAAGTGAATCACAGCTCGAAAAAAAAGGCTACTCGGGTAATAATGATTCACCATAGGTGTCGGATGGGCAGCGGAGTGTGTCTTATCGCCACGAGGGCTCCTCCCTGGTCGAGGTAGAGCACGCTGTACTCTTCGTCAAATATCTGGAAGGCAGAGAGTGCACTCGGTCAGATGGTTACCATAGCTGATTATCTCAATGTTCCACTGTGGTCGGTGGACTTGATGCTGATAAATGGCCCACACGCCCACACACACACGCCCACACGGACACGGACACACACACACACACGGACACACACACACACACACACACACACACACACACACTACACACACACCTGTGATGACTTTTAGCTCGAATCTGTGATGATAATTGGTCCTGATAATATAATATTAAAAGAAAGAACAGATCACTCCCAGAAAAGTCAGACCTTGCCAATGTTTTCGTCTAACTATTTGTCATCTACATGCTTAATTAGATACCAGCACCATCGATTCAAAACGTGGGATCAAATAAGGAGTAAGCCGACCCGTGGGCCACGAATGAGAGACTGAATCAAATTACTCTGGAGATCTCATTTGATTACTGTCTTAATAAATAAAGTGTGTGGTGGATTAGAATAAAGCATGTGGTGGATTAAAACATCCTGAGATGATCATTATCATTATTGGGGCAAACCCCCCCCCCTACGGGCTCCTCCTCCTCCTGTTCCGCTCACCTGTCTCCATGTGTTGCCGGCGTCCGAGGTGACGAACATGCTCACGTTGCTGGTGGTCAGCTCCGAGCCGATGGAGCCTGAATAGGGACATTGTGAGAGATTGTGAGTGTGTGTGTCTGTGTGTGTGTGTGTGTGTGTGTGTGTGTGTGTGTGTGTGCGTGCGTGCGTGCGTTTTTGAGTAGGGGGAGACATTAATGCAGAGGGCATGAGGGGGTCAGGTGTTGTTTACTGTTTGAGGTGAGACGTAGAAAAATCTGCTCAATCCTGAACTTTGACACCCCAAAAACACAGATTTGAAAATGAAATCCAAATTAAACAGCGCCGTCCTGATATGGTAGTTACATGGCCTTGAGAAAAGGTTAGTGAAAATTATGATTAGTATCGACTGGCATTGATCCCAAATCAGATGTTACATAGTGTACCGTAAAACTCTATTCATCATTCTCTGCTTTAAGTATTCAACTTCCAGTACCCCGTATTGTATTAAGATCTCAGGCGTTTTGAGTTTAATGTAATTGCTTTCGCTCCATAATTAGGCCCAGGTGGTTAAACAGGAGGGTAGAGGAGAACTGTTCCCCTCCAGAGGCAGAACCGGGCATCTGTTGACTCCAAAGGTGTGGAGATCTGTCATGTAACCAGGCCAGCGAGGGTGGGGTGGGGTGGGGTGGGGGGGGTTCTTCGGCCTACGGAGGAGACGAGAAGTCACCCGGAGGTCTCATCCTCTCAGCTTCTTCTGCTTTTATACCCACCAGTGACGAGCCACAAGGGGCAGCGAGGGTAGCTTCGATGGGGGGCATCTAGCGGACCTCTACCACTCCACTCCGGAGCCTCGGGGCCCATTGGCTGCCAGAGAGGCTAACCATGAGAACCGTTGTTTCGGGGACACACACACGAATGTGAATGTCTGGGTTTTTTTCTACAAATGTGAACTGACACAGACATGCTGCCAGGCCCTCATGGGAGGGCATGTCCTGTCTTAAGGATGGAAGCAAGAAGAAAACCTTGAATAAATACAGGGTATCCATGGTCCAATAGATTTCTTCTTTGTAGAAATACATACCGGTACTGTACTGTAGTGGCAGGGGAGGCTGGAGGAGATAGAAATCAGAGGACAGGCTCATTGTAATGGAAAGGAATAGAGAATGCATGGAATGGAAAGAGAATTGATTTTCGACCTCCACCAGCCTCCGCTGCTGTAACAGGGGAGTAGTTTCATATTACAGAACCATTTTTCCCACTGCATTAACAAAGGCGATATATATTGTATTAATTCCACTTGTATTTATCCAGGTTGAGACAACAATATCTTTGTTTGAAGAGAGAACTGCTTCAATATGTGCGTATTGAAAACGAGTCCGTTTCCGACTGAAAGGGAAACGACGGGAGAGGGATGTCTGTGGTGCTTGGCTAAGTGGTGAGGACCACATACGGTACCACAACAAAGGCATCACTCATGTAATGTGGGAGAGGAAAAGAAAGGCACTTCAGAGAGCAAAAGAACCCACTCAAAAGACGTTGTGCTCCTTCTTCACAATTCTCAAGCGTGGCACTTGCTCAGCAAATCCATCTGTATACCACATAATCCAGTGATTGGACAAAAAGTGGACGTTTTGTGCATTTTAAGCAATCCTTCATGGAGCAAAGCCCTGTTTCCTATTTATTTATTTATAATAAACTCCCAATTCATTTCACACTGTCAGTCTCAATAAAACCAGACGCCACACCGTGTTTCGCCTACCTGAAGCCACAATGATCCCAGGTGCTGAGTCTTTGCTTTCTATATTCCCAGACGTGTAGGGGTTGGCAGAAACGTGAAGGTGGAGGTGCAGGGAACAATATGGCTGGGGAAAAGAATGAGCAAAAAGAGATTGTACCCGTATTTAAGACAGGGAAGGAACAAACACACAAATACCCCTACTTAGAAAGCGAGATCTATACGTGTCTGCATCAAGAAACAAATATGGAAGGAGAGTATTCTTAAAAAAAGGAAGAAAGATCCGATTCTCCATATGGACACGCTACACCGACCGGAACGCTCATTAGGAAAAACCTCAAAGGAAACAGCCATCGTGATGACACAGACTTACACAAACCCTCAATCGTAAAAACGCTATCACAAACCCTCACTGAATCCCCTCACCATTAATTTTGATTGGGATAACCTTTACCCACACAATTCTCATTACGACACCGCAAAATGCCAGTAGTGCGGGCGATGTTGTGACGGGGTGTTTAGAGGTTTATTTAAAACTTTTGACATTTTCTTGACAAATTACTGTATGATACAGGGTGAAGGCGAGGCGCTCCATGGAATCACTAATCCGTTTATCAAAGGGTAATTATTTTTGTGTGTGTATTAAAGGAGAGCTAAAAAAAGACTACCCTCAATCATTGGCTAAGGCCTCTATCAGTAATCAGTAATATGATCTGTAATAAGAATCACAATAACACCAAATATGTATTCCCCTCAGCTTTTTACAGTAAGATGGTCACCACAGCTTTGTGTGTTGTCTTATGTATAATGTTTGTTTTTGTAATTGTGTGTTGAATGTCTTAAAGTTATCTTAAGTTAAGTTATTTTTACTGAAGATTAGCCTAAAAGACTAAAAGAGATCCTAATAAAACAAACAAAACAAACAGCTTGACTATCACACAAGAGTATGATAAGAGTTGTAGAACATCGTACACAAACAACAAACTCCACTTTGGCCATTGAAAGTAGCTACTCCCACTAGCATCCACGCTCGAAACTCAAGTTTGTTGGGAAACAAAGAAAAAGCAAGCACCTATCTCTCATTGTCTCTGACACTTCTCTCCTCTCACTGTCTTAATGGGAGGTCAGTTTGTTGGACTGAATCAAAATGGCTGACCTTTTAGCTCAGCAGCCTCGAAGCACTCAGCTTTGACGAACACTGCTCTTTTTGAGAGAACCCCCCCACACCCCTTCTCACACCGCAGCTGAGATCAATCAAGTTCTGACAGCACTTCAACCCCCCATCTTGACAAACGCACACTCACGCACCAGTACACAGTGGATGTTGTTGCCCCGCAGGTCTGTGGTCGGGGCCTGCAGTAACCTCCAATCCCTCCCCCGGTTGTAGGTGATGTAGGTCTTCACTTGGTTCTCCGTCTTTTTGTTGGCGAGGAACATCCCCTTTATCCCGGCCACCTGAGAAAAAGCGACAGCAGCTGGTCAAAGAAGGAACAAGTCGGTAACCGACCAAGATGTTCTGACTTTTATATTCTGAAAAATGTCAATAAATTTCAACATTGTTGAAAATCAATGACACACTCGCTAGTCAAGCCAAAACATTGCAATGCGATGGATTCGGTGAGTAATCCCCTCTACTACCTAGTTAACTAGAACACTACTTTACATTGTTAGCAGGTTCACAAAACAAGCTGTGTTAGTTGACTAGCGAGTGTGTCATTGATTTTCAACAACGCTGAAATGTAATTTACATTTTTCGGAATAAAAGTCAGAACATTAAATCGGCTGCCGACTTGTTCCCGGTTTCACCAGCTGCTGTCACAAATGACGAAGGACATGTTGTTCTCTTAACTGCAAACATGTAACAGATGAGGGACACACTATATCTCACTCAAATGCAGCATTCACATCAAAACACATAATATTTCCTGCTTTAAAGTGGAACGCAATACAGTATATATGGTGTGGTGCAGAGTACAAACCCTCTGGCTACACAACGTCATATAACCATGAAATGAGGATAGCATCTGTCAAAACATGTTGTCTTGAGACACATAAGTAATCTGTGTGTCTCCTAAATTAATCTAACTCCCTCTTGGGGGGGGGGGGGGGGTAGGACATAACGTAGAATACAGAATGGAGTTGGAGTCGATGCCATCAGGCAGAACTCCCTCTTCTTCAATAATTGACAGATACTTCAATCTCGCCCGGAGCGGAGGTTTTAGCATATGCGTTTCGGGTGGTGACCCCAATCAAGACATTGGATTTGATTCTATCGCGGGGGGGCCAAATGAGGAGGTTTAGGTGCCGTAGGAATCATCAACAGCTTAATTATTTTGTTCAGGTGTGAGTATTGTTATCCCAGAGGCACTCCCCTCCTGATATTCTCTTCCACGTCTCGTCTTGTATACAGCACTGCAGGCCCCCAGGTTTGTAGCAGGTGTTTGTGAACTAATATCTGCAGTTATTTATGAAAGAAAGGAATAATCTCTCCCCACTCCATAACCGTGCACCAGTCCCTTGTAAGCATTTGTGTGGGTCAGCAGTTTGAAGCTGCTTCTTATTCATCCGATGCGCTTTGAAATTCATACGGCACTACGTACTTCCAAAATGACATGAGAGCACTTTATTGTTTATACCTGCCGGTTCTCAGCCATTGATCGCGGGTCAATATAACTTAATACCGAAGACTAGTCCATCAAAACACTGGCATTATAAAAAATAATTGTTCACTAATGAGATCTTAATTTCTGTCAAATGCACAATCGAATTATTGTATTCAAAAAGGAGAGTATAGAAAGAGCTCGCCTATCACTCCATCACGCCTTCCTGCTCGTTCAAGTCACCGCGCTATTGGAATTTAGAGTGAACCTTTAACAACAGGTTATTTACCTCATAGATAGATAGATAGATAGATAGATAGATAGATAGATAGATAGATAGATAGATAGATAGATAGATAGATAGATAGATAGTTCAACAGGCTATTTACCTCATAGATAGATTGATAGATAGATAGATCAACAGGCTATTTACCTCATAGATAGATTGATAGATATATAGTTCAACAGGCTATTTACCTCGTAGATAGATTGATAGATAGATAGTTCAACAGGCTATTTACCTCGTAGATAGATTGATAGATAGATAGTTCAACAGGTTATTAACCTCATAGATAGATTGATAGATAGATAGTTCAACAGGTTATTAACCTCATAGATAGATTGATAGATAGATAGATAGACACAGAGACAGATAGATAGGTAGTTCAACAGGTTGTTTACCTCGTAGAGGTCGATCATGACATTCCCCTCGTGCCCCATGCTGCTGACCACGTTCTCCAGGGCCAGGGTGTAGAATACCCCTCCCGTCTCTGAGACGTACAGGTTATAGGTGTCGTTCTGGTTCCACTCCTGCACGGCGGCCACCACCCGGTTCTCGTCTGTACTGATCACATGCAGGTCCTGGAAGAGAGAGGAAGACAAGGGATCACATGATCTGACTTATCGTTGTAATTCCATTGAAAGCTTGTGTCATTTCATTGTAACTTGTGTAATTACATGGTAACTACACAGCACGAAGTGTTTTGAAGCAGTGTTCGGGTTGATCACTAAACCCCATGACAAGCTTTTAGAAGTTTTAATTAATTCAGTTCAATCTTCAAACCTCTCCATTGACTTTATTTAAAAACGACTAATTGACCTTTTAAACAGTTGGAACTTTCACTGATAATCAAAGAACGCGTGAATATGAATGTACTGTTTCAACGTGTTAGACGTGTGGCCTTTGAACGCTCCCTTGACTAAGCCGTCAGATCCCTGATGAGCTGCATAGTTTAACAATCAGCATCAAACCCCCCATCCTCACCCCCCCCCCCCCCACACACATAATTCCCCAAAAGAGATTTCGTTAGTTAATAACTTGGGAGCTCGTCGGGGCATTTGCCAACAGAAAAGACCGCATGCTGTTCAGTTCTAAGTTTCATCTGCCCCCCGACTGAGCTAACAACACCTTGTGTGAGCAGAGTGGGTGCCGGACGCCCAAGGCTTGATTGAATAAAACATGTTTAATTGTCGACGGGGAGGAGACGGAGAGGCCACTAGCCCACATGGCTGCTCGGAATAACTATCCCGAGCCACTGTGAGTTGGTTTTGGCCTCGATTCACTTCACAAAACAACAAAGGACAGCTGGAGACAAAGCCGTGAATTGTTGGAGTTCACCGTAGTTTAGGTCTTAACCGGCGGTTTCGATTATTCCCTCACGCATGATCACTTTCATCTTTCGTCTTTTCCCTTTCTCTATATCATTATCAATAATCTAGAATAGAACAAATGCACATCTTAACACATGCTTTGATACTCGATCGTTTGTGTAAAAGCACAGTGTGTACTCTACACTATAGTTAAATAGTAGGCTACATATTAATGTACGCTATTACACTGTGTTACTTTACCACATAATTTATGTTTGATGCATGGCTGTTTGTTCATCTGTTTCATTACGGAGTGTGTGGGTTATACCTTGGGCAAGGTGTACTTGGGCAGCTTCATGGGTGTGAAGACATCCCGCTTGGCTGACACATAGTAGATTGGCCGCCCACCCGTTGACACCTGTGGGTAATGAAACCGTTGGATGCAAACACATTCCAGAAGGACAACACATCTCTTCCAGTTATAAAAGTGGATAAAAGTGGATTTCCACACAATAGGCCCCTGATTAATAGAATCAACATCATCATCATTTATATAGAGAGGTTCTACCCCCCCCCCCCCCAATCATTTAATTTTCATCAATCATTTCTCTTTCCGCATGGATCTGTTCTCTCTCATGTCCGACCACGGGCAATTACCTACCTGGACGAACACATACTCGTCTTGCACCACCAGGGAATTGGGGTCAATGTAGCCGGGGAATGGTTTGCCTTTGTTGGCCTCCGTACAGTTCTGCAGCTTGCAGGTGACGTACAGTGCTTCTGCACATCCACACACACACCCACACACACACACACACACACACACACACCCACCCACCCACATACCCAGACACAGACACACACACACACACACACAGACACACACGCACACACACACACCCACCCACATACCCAGACACGCACACACAGACACACACACACACACACACACACACACACACACACACACACACACACACACACACACACACAGACACACACAGACACACACACACAGACACACAGACACACACAGACACACACAGACACACACACCACAGGGAGAGAAAGCCATTGAATCAATGATCATATTAGCCTATGGGGGCGGGCGGCGCTTCCATTAGCTCTTCGCATTAATAGCGTCAATAAAGTGGCCGGGAGTAGAAGCGCAGAGGAGCAGGAGTGAGGAGCAGAGGCCAATTGCTTTCTTTTCCCTTCAATTGCGGGCACATGAGTCAAGCCCTGTCCCCATGCGTTAGCTTCGGCTAACGACGCTGTCTGCCTTCTCCACAGGTGCATGATCAATAGTGATGCTTTTGCAGGGGGCAGCCTCGCTCTGTCACAGGGATGTCTGGTGCTCCTAACGGCGGGTGATTTTGTCGCCCAGGCCTTAAGGCTGAGTTATGTGTAAAACCCGAGTGCAAGGTGTTGCAGGAATGAGTTGTTGTATGTATGCAACATGTTTTTTTTAGAGGATATTTACTGGATACAAACTAGGTTAAATGTTTTGCTCTTATACTGTGTAAAAAAGTAAAGTTTTTGTGATGAACACATGTACTGTGTGTGTCCCTCTGGAGGTCATCACGGAGTCACTAAAATCAAGTAGAAGCATTTGTTCTGCAAAACAGTGAACTGACCTTGTGCTTCATTGACACTCAGGACCGTGGGTGTTTCCGTCCACGCGTCGGCACCTCATTGCTAAATCACTTGCTTTTAAAGGCATTGTAATATATGCATTACTTTTCTCAATCGTCATTGTGTGTGCCCCATACCCAGCCATTTCCACTGTCCTCTTGTATTACTCCTCAATCACATCGCCCATGGCCACCTGTCCTTCTCCCACTTTAGCACAAGGCTCACTGTAGAGCATAGAGACACCAGCAGATTGGGCAGGGAACGTGGAATTCAATTACTCACGTCCTTTAGAGATGCCGGTTTCCAGGTGAATTAAGCCCGGTTCTTTGTCCAAACCCATTTTCGACCTGCGGTGGAAGACAAATGCATTTCAGGTACACATCATCACCGTCCGGGAGGGAAGGACGGCCGTAGCCCCGCTGCCAGACCTACAGTAACTGTCTGATCTAAGAGATTGCCCTCTATTCAATTACTGACGGACAATGACAACTGGCATTGACAATCGTGGTAAACATCATCCTTGGCCCGGTAATAACCCTGGCCGTTTGCGTCGGATTGCACTTTTAAGTGAAAGGGAAAACTACCCCAGGTGTAGTAGCCTGTGATCTGTTACGTTCAAGGCCCAAGCTAGCAGAATGCCCTTGCTTTTCTGACAGATTGCAGGAGACGTATCCTTACATCATTAGAAGAAGAAAAAGTCATTGATTTGCTTGCTCAGAATGCCCCGAGACGCGGTGAGCTCACACACGTATAATCATTATGGCATGAAATATGTATTAAAAAGACTGCAGAATCAGAGGGATATCTTCCAAGTGAACGATGCCTACTGTTCAAAGAGACATCGTCGAGCAAAGCCCACCCTCTAGTCATCATTATGACACTGATCGGCAGTATTGGTGATTTTGCCAAGATAAAACACAGCCTCTGCGAAGGCTGACCTACTTTCCTCTCACATTGCAACGTCTTCCTCTCACTAGTACTCAACTATTTGTTGATCTATTCAGGTACCTGGGAGGAGTGACAGAGGAAACTGAGAGAACGATGGTTTAAGTTTACAGAACTATTAGTTTGCTGTTATCTATTGCAATCCTCATAGACTTCAAGACTTATTTGGAAGCAAACCCCCCCAAAAACACTGATCTGTAATCAACCTGTATTTGGACACTGTGCTGTTGTCTCCCGTGAGAGTCAAGTGTTGTGTATTAGACAGGTGAAAACAAGCATGGGGGTTAGTCATGAGATGGAACTGTTGCAACCAATGAAAATGTATGAAAGAGCCAACCCTGAATGCTTCATAACAACTGGCACTCTGATGCCAGTCAGTCTGTCTGTCTGTCTGTCATGCCTGAGTGAGATCTATTCAAGGACATCTATTGAAGTGAACTGGGCACTCCGAACTATGAACTTTCATCATCATACCTTTGATGATCCAAACTTGCACATTTCATGTCCGACTAGCAGACAGACTGACAGGCAGGCAGGCAGACACAACCCCCTGCTCTCCCTTCACTCCTAACCGACTAGCTTGTTACCACTTTGACAGATTATTTCGACTGAAAGGATTTTTTATAATACCTACTAGAAGTTACAGACAGTGTGTTTAAATGTCTGTGTTTGACAGTTCCTTCCTGCTAGATGTGAGTCTAGTTAGCCAGGGAACAGATGGAGAACACGGGGGGGGGGGGGGGGGGGGATAATAAGAAGCAGAACAGGTAGAGGAAGGTGATCATCAGCAAGGTAGACAGGGAGTTTTTTTTCCCTTGGCTTGTTTTTTGGGAGTCAACGGTTGGATGTCAAGCTTGTATTATTTGTAGGGTTGCAAAATTCCCGTAAGTTTGGGAAACTTTCTGATCATTTCCAAGGTTTCCATAATGGGTTTCAATATGGAAACATTGGAAATGATCAGAACGTTTCCCAAACTTATGGGAATTTTTGCGACCCTAATTGTTTGTATTGTATTCATTGGTTACGTAGTTTTTTAGTTCTTGTTGTTGTAAAGCACTTTGAGATAATTGTCTATGAAAAATGTGCTATAGAAATACATTTGATTGATTGATTGATTGATTGACAGAAGTACATTCTCATGGGTGAATTTCTATGGTACTGTTGAATAAGGTACTGTAAAGCCTGGGACACACCGCAGACCGCTACCTCAGCAGCGCATGTGCGTTTCATTTCGGCGCCTATGTTAACAGGTTGCAGCGGCGTGCCAACTAGAGAGTCGGAGTCTAGCCTTTTTTTCCGCATGCAGAAATAAGGATGTTAGGCCTAATCGTCACTAATAGGTGAAACTAAACTATAATAGGCTATAATGCTGTGCACGCTCAAATTGAGACTTCTCTCTCTTTTTACACCCAAATCAAAGCTAGTGGGGTCATTTCCTGTAACCAGAGAACGTGTCTTAAAGTGATAAGAACCCAGAAATGTCAGAGCCTTTTCTACAGTAGGTATACTATGTGCTGAATATGGTAGTCATAGCAGAAACCCCCCACGGTGGCTGTAATTATGTTATGTTAATAAGTTAAAAGAACATCAGGTGAAGGGCAGCATTTTTCGGGTGATCTGTCTGTCTCTCTCTCTCTCTCTCTGTCTCTCTCTCTGTCTCTCTCTCTCTTGCTCTGAACGAGGGTAAACAACGAGACGTGACTGCTTACTTTCTGCTTAAAACAGTTTCACTTTTCGAACCGCTCATTAAGGATAGATGACGGCAGACACTGAACCCAGAACCATTTATAATGAAGTGAAATGAAACACTATATTATTGATGGCCATTATCAGAGGCAAACCCGGACAATGATAGGGCTGGCCGCAGCAGAAACTCTGTCTGTATGGACACCGCAAGCGTGAGCGCCGCAGCAGAAACTCTGTCTGTATGGACACCGCACGCGTGAGAGCCGCAGCAGCTTCACCATGCACACGCGCTGCTGAGGTAGAGGTCGTCGGTGTGGCCCAGGGGTAAGGGCTCCAATAGAATCTTTCAGCAGCCATGGTGGAGTAGTCTAGGTCGGAGCCTGGCCATGCTAAACTAAGGGTACTCAGCTTCGGCCCTCAGGGGCCCACAGCTGTATTCCGTGTTTTTACTCTGACAGAGGAGAGGCAATGTGTAAATTCCTTCTAGAACAGACCCTGACCGTAAACAGTTAACACAATTATAGTCCTTCACACAATCAAGCTTACCAGTAGAATCGATTTGGGGCTACTTTTTCGTGTACGAGTTGCCACCTTCGGCCGAACTCCACAGAACTGTAAAGCTGTGAGGAGAAAACCAAACAGAATCAGCCCGTTAGTCAGACAAGGCATGTTAACAGTTTTAGCCAATCACATCACATTTTCTCTGAACCCGTTGAAAACTAAAGTTTATCTACCGTACATCACTGTAGGCTTGGTTTCCCGCTTGACACAAGAGGGCAAATACAAATGTGTTAAACGCTTATTTGCCATTGCAGACACTGAGAACAGAGGCTTCAAAATGCATCTTTCTCTTACGAAAAACCCACACACATTGCTAGGTTGAAGGTGCAATCTGTAACTTCTTTGTCAGCTCTGGCCAGTGGGCTAAATACACACAAACGCATGCACACACGCACGCACGCACACACACACACACACACACACACACACACACACACACACACACACACACACACGCACACGCACACACGCACACACTGTCCTTGGCTTTACACACTCTCATTCACTCTCACACACACACACACAGCTCTGTTGCACAGAACAGTCCTCAGAGACTTAGGTTAACTATGAAGCTGTATGGGGGTGAGGGTGAGAGTGTCATTGCCGGTGGAGAAATGCCCCTTGCCTTAACAAGGCTCCAGATCTGGGCAATCTTGGCAGGGGTGAGCACCACAGTGGGTGGCCTCAATGCAGGCATTGTTCACTAGTCAGCGGTATCAGGGGGTTGCTGAGATATTACTATCTCACATCGCTACCGAGCGATGGTTCGAGGGTGGATTTATTCAAAACAGGAATGCTTACTTGTAGAGAAGAAAAGCCTCCATACAATTATTGAGCCTTCTTCGACAACCATGAAATTGCTTCTCTTCTGTTTTTAAGACTATTTGGGACGCGTTGTTGTTGTTGTTGTTGTTGTTGTTAACTTAATGGTAAAAAAATAAAGTGTGTTTCTTTTGCGTTTGTTTTGGGGATTACTTTGCTGACAGTGTCTAGACAATGCTGCGACAACCCGTTCAGAATTTTAAACGTGTTGACGTTTTGCAAACTGTGTCCTTTTTCCCTAAACACCGGCTGCCTTAATTAAGCCAAATGAATTGTTGGTTTTGAGGGAGGCTGGTGGAGGCAGAAATCGGAGGATGGGCTCATTGTAATGCATGAATTGGAATTAGGAATGGTATCAAACACACGTGTTTGAATACCATTCCTTATTCCGTTCCATGCATTACAATGAGCCTGTCCTCTGATTTCTGCCTCCACGACCTCCCCTGGTTTACAATATAGATTACTGATGCAAAGTAATGAGCTGTGAAACATTGTTTCAATCGACTTTTTCCATTTTGAACATGAGCGACCAAGCATCATTTGTAAACACAAATCTATTAGCAGCCGACTGAATTGCGATGTTGTTTGTTTAATTTTTGTTTAATTTCTGTTTTAATTGTTTATTTACTTTTTCCTGAAAGGTGAAGTCAAGGCCTTAGTTAATAGGCCCCCCATTTCCATTTTTCATCTGACTTTCAGCATCCCCCCCCCCACCCGCCTACACACACACACACACACACACACACACACTCACACACACACACACACACACACACACACACACACACACACACTCAGTGAATCCTCTGATATAATCATTGTTGATCAAATGATAACAATGTTTATCTATCTTATTTAAGCGAGTGTGCCCTTAACATTGAGCGTTTTAGCTATGATAAATATCTGGCATATGATCTTGTAGGACCACACTTTCCATGACATAAGGACGTTACAAGGTCTTTCATAGATTGCAATCAAATCCTGCAATCAACCTCTGATGGCCTACTATTAAGCTCTCCAGCACACATAGTAATACCGAGGTCATCATTAACCATTTAATAATGTACATTGATATGACAGACGAGATGCGGTCCAGGAGTATAACCCTACAGAATGGGTGTATGTGTGTGTGTGTGTGTGTGTGTGTGTATGTATGGATGTGTGTGTGTGTGTGTGTGTGTGTGTGTGTGTGTGTGTGTGTTATGTATGCAATAGGCATGGGACTATTTTATGTTGTTGCTATACTGTGGGTGCGCATTGATATGTACATGTTAAGTTGTTGCGCATTGATATGTACAGGTGGTTGTTGAACTTGACGTTGACAGTAAAGAAGTGAAAACTGTAGCTCCTTGTTCATGCATCCTTATTACTGTTAGTCCAGGCAGAAGACGTAACAGAAGTGGCGACGAGAATCGTAACGATCCCCGCAGTGCAAGGTTACAGAAGACGGGAGAGAATTTAAAGAAAAGTGAGTAAACTAAGAGGAACTAAGTCAAAATGGCTGGACATTTTGGACAAATGGACTGTTTTGACGGTACGGTAGAAGATTGGTCTACTTATGTGGAGAGACTCGAGCAATATTGTGTGGCTAATGGAGTCAAAGATGACAAGAAAGGTCATGCCGTGCTTTTGATGGTTGCCGTGCTTTTGAGTTTGATGGGGGCAAAGGCATATAATTTGCTGCGTAACCTCACAGCGCCGGAAAAGCCAGCACAAAAGACTTTTGAAGAGAATGTAGATTTGCTGAAATGCCACTTGAATCCGAAGCCATTAGTGATAGCCGAACGTTTCCGATTTCATAAGAGAGACCAACACAAAACCGAGTCTGTAGCGGACTATATCGCGGAGCTCCGTAGACTGGCTGAACACTGTGAATTTGGGCCGGGACTATCGGATGCGCTCAGAGACAGGCTCGTCTGCGGATTGCACAATGAAGGCACGCAGAAAAGGCTCTTGACCAAAAAGAATCTGACACTGGAGACCGCGCGTGACATCGACGTGTCAATGGAAACTGTTGCAAAAGACTCGGTTCAACTGCAAAAGAAATATATGGGAGAATGCTCAGTGAATAAAATGCACACAAAAAGGGATGACAAGCCAATGGCATGCTATCGGTGTGGGAACAAGTCACATGACCCAGTTGATTGCTGGTTCAAAGATAAAGACTGTAGACAGTGCAACAAAAGAGGACACATACAGAAAATGTGCAAATCAAAGCCATGTGATAAGACATCATACCAAAAGAAAACAGGAAAGAGAGACAGAAATGTACATCAGGTCAGTGAAACTGATTCAAGTGATTCAAGTGTTGAGTTGTCATGCCTCGAACTTCACTCTCTTAAAGAGACAGGTCGTAAAATCATATGGGTGACACCTGAGGTAGAGGGAGTGAAATTGAAGATGGAGTTAGATACTGGATCTGCCCTCTCAATAATTTCCCACAAAGACTATGTGAGGAACTTTTCAAATCTGAAACTAAAACCTACCTCAGTGATGTTGAAAACGTACACAGGTGAGAAAATATCTCCCATGGGAAAACTGAAAGTGAAAGTGAAGAATGAGAATGACACACAGAGGTTGGAGTTGTATGTGCTACAATGTGTGGGGGTACCCTTATTTGGACGTGAATGGATAAGAAGTATCCAGCTTAATTGGCAGTCAATAAAGGCAATGCAGATCACCTCAAAACAAAACAACAGCACTACAAAGGAAAGTCTGGCACAGATACTGACACAGTCTGCACAGGTTTTCCAAGACGGAATAGGCACCCTGAAACACATGAAAGCACAGGTCATACTCGAGGATGATGCAAAACCCAAGTTTCACAAGGCTCGTCCGGTGCCCTACGCCCTTCGCCCCAAGGTGGAGGCGGAGCTCCAGCAATTGGAGGACCAAGGTATTCTCTCCAAGGTCGACTGGTGTGACTGGGCAACACCTATTGTGCCCGTAGTCAAGAAGACGGGTGCGGTACGAATCTGTGGTGATTTCAAGGTCACAGTAAATCCTGTCCTGCATGCAGATCAGTATCCCCTCCCACGCATAGATGATATCTTTGGGTCCCTGGAGAGCGTTTCTCAAAGATAGACCTTGCTCAGGCATACTTGCAGATGGAGGTGGAGGAGTCATCAAGAAAGTACCTGACCATAAACACCACCAAAGGCCTTTACCAGTACAACAGATTGGTCTTTGGTATATCTAGTGCCCCAGCGATATGGCAACGTGCTATGGATCAAGTACTCCAAGGGATACCGGGCACACAATGCTATCTGGACGACATCATTGTCACTGGAGTTGATGATGGGACGCACCTGGCAAACCTGAAGACAGTCCTGTCCAGATTGGAGGAATACGGACTGAGAGCAAACAAGAAGAAATGCGAGTTTTTCAAAGACTCCATCGGGTTTTGTGGTCACACCATCGACAGACATGGCCTCCACAAATCTCAGGACAAAATCAATGCTGTTCTGAGAGCACCAAAACCAGAGAATGTGAGCCAGTTGCGCTCCTTCCTGGGCCTTATTAATTATTACCACAAGTTTCTGCCAAACCTCTCCACTGTTTTGCACCCCTTACACGGTTTGTTACAGTTGGGCAGGAAATGGAAGTGGTCAAAGGACTGTGAACGAGTATTTGAGACTGCTAAGCAGCTAATCACCTCAGAAGAGGTCTTAACGCACTTTGACCCCAGTCTCCCCCTGCGCCTGGCCTGCGATGCGTCCCCGTATGGTATTGGCGCCGTGCTCTCACACAAAATGCCTGATGGAACTGAGCGACCAATCGCTTTCGCATCAAGATCTCTCAACTCGGCAGAACGCAACTATGCTCAAATTGACAGAGAAGCCTTGAGTTTAGTATGGGGGGTGAAGAAGTTTAATCAATATCTATATGGAAAGCACTTCACATTGATCACAGATCATCAGCCCCTGGTATCAATCTTTCACCCTCAAAAGTGTATCCCAGTAATGACAGCAGCACGCTTACAAAGATGGGCTCTGTTTCTGGGTGCGCACACCTACACCATTGAGTTTAAAGGAACTAAACAACATGGAAACGCCGATGGACTCTCACGCCTCCCACACGAGGCACACCCTGTGGAGGACACAACGGATCCAGCTGACGCGTTCCACTTGACCCAACTGGAGTCACTTCCTGCCACAAGAGCTCAGATACAAATGGAGACCAACAGAGATCCTACCATGTCTAAAGTATATGAGTTGACAGTGAATGGATGGCCAACACAGGGCTACCTCCAGCTACCTGAGTACTCCACCCGTCGTGACCAGCTATCAGTGTGTCAAGGCTGTGTCATGTGGGGTACGCGTGTCATTGTGCCACCCAAGCTGCGTTCACGAGTGTTGGAATCATTACACGAAGGGCATCTCGGTGTGGTTAAGATGAAGAGCCTTGCTAGAAGCTATGTCTGGTGGCCTGGCATAGACGGTCAAATAGAGGACCTGGCTAAGACCTGCAGTGGATGCCAACAGATACAGCGCCAACCCCAGACGGCACCCCTCCACACATGGGAATGGCCCACTACCCCGTGGCAACGTATTCACATAGACTACGCAGGGCCCTTCATGGATCGGATGTTCCTCATTGTGGTTGACGCCCATTCAAAGTGGCCCGAAGTCTTCACAGTGAAACAGGCCACATCTACTAAAACAGTGGACATACTGCGCACACTCTTCTCCCGCACAGGGCTGCCCCAACAACTGGTGAGTGACAACGCGAGTATATTCACTGGAGAGGAGTTCCAGAGTTTCCTCAAACGGAATGGTGTCAAACACCTTACCTCAGCTCCTCACCATCCTGCAACTAACGGCTTGGCGGAACGTTTTGTACAATCTTTCAAGCAGTCAATGAAAGCAAGTGGGAAGGATTAAACAGTGTTACAACAGAAAGTAGCAAACTTCCTGCTGGCTTACCGAAACACAGCTCATGCCACAACGGGCCAGACGCCGGCTATGCTGTTCATGGGCAGGAACCTCAGATCGCGTTTGGATTTGCTAAAACCAGACATCCGCAAACATGTGTTGGAGAAGCAGTGTTCTAGTGGACAGACACAACGGCAACTGAGGAGTTTCAGTGTTGGACACAAAGTGCTTGCCAGAGACTATAGAGGTAATAACCAGAAATGGCAGCCTGGTGAGGTTCTGTCACGGACAAGACCACTGACTTACACCGTGAGTGTAGGGCCTGACATCGTCTGGCGCAGGCATGTTGACCAGCTACTGGATGCAACAGCTCGCAATACCACAGCTAAGGAATCAGTGGCACCTCCAGATTCGGATGAGTCTACTCTGGCAACACCAGAGGACTTTGACACTGATAATGATGCTGAACCTGCACAGGCTGTTGAACCTCAACTGAGGGCCACTGGCTCTGGTTCTCAACCAAGGCGTTACCCTGAGAGAAATCGCAGAGCACCTCAGAGACTTGAATTGTAGTCAGGATGTACTAACTTACCTTTGATAGAGCATTATATTTCTGTTATGGTTAGTTACTGAACACACTGTTTACTTTGTGATGTTTAGGGGTTACATCAATGCTGGAAGGGAGGAATTGTTATGTATGCAATAGGCATGGGACTATTTTATGTTGTTGCTATACTGTGGGTGCGCATTGATATGTACATGTTAAGTTGTTGCGCATTGATATGTACAGGTGGTTGTTGAACTTGACGTTGACAGTAAAGAAGTGAAAACTGTAGCTCCTTGTTCATGCATCCTTATTACTGTTAGTCCAGGCAGAAGACGTAACAGTGTGTGTGTGAATATTATTCATTTCATATTGTGATTGTGACCTCAACAGTCACAAAGCACAGTGTTGGGGAAGCTACTCTGAAAATGTATTTATCGAGATGACCAATTACTTGACAAGTTATGTTTGACTACACTAAAGCTAATGAGTGAAATAGGCCTACAGTTTGTCTAACTAAAGCTGCTTTAGGAAAGTAGTTCTCTACAACTACTTCCTCCAACACACAACAGTCAGTTACTGAAGTACGACGAGTCCACGTGACAGAAAGTGTGAGACTGAAATACTCAGAAATCACTGAGAGAAAAACAAAATGGCGGGGCGAAGCAAAGCGGGGAGCCTGGAGGCAATGAGGGGGAAAAGGGAATTGAAGTTCAAGGGCTGGAATAATAGTTTCTTTTTTACTTAAGAAGTAAATGACAGGAAACACGACTAGGATTTAAATTGTACTTAACTACCACCAAGCTACTTCAAAATGGGAGTGTAATGGAACTAATTCCCCCCCATTGCCAAACCACAACACGGGAATATCCAACCATATCCAGTAGTGTTGCATGCATTTGTATTGGCTAAGCAGTCGCCACACAGAATATATTTCAAATGTCAGACTGGGGAGAAAAATGGCAGGTTGGCTGAGATATGGGTTCCATACAGAACTGCATTAAGCAGATGCAAGCAGAGAGATGCGAGGCAGGAAATCACTTTGACTAATTAACCCCCTACACAGAGTTAGCCACTTAGTCAGGCAAGTCACATCGAGGCGAGAGAGGAGTTCTTACCCTGAAATACGTACTCCCTCTGAAAGCCCCCACAAGTCCCTCAATCTACAAATGCAAAGCAATCGCTCCGAGGGAGTCAGGGAGCAACATGATTGGGAGAGGAGCAGTGGAGTGAGAGAGAATGGGCAGTGAGGGGAGGGAGTGAGAACTGCAGAGGGAGAGTGTGTGTGTGTGCGCGTGGAATTGTAGAGTGAGAGAAGGAAAGTGTGTGTGTGCGTGTGGGGGGCTGTGGGTGTGTGTGTGTGTGTGTGTGTGTGTGTGTGTGTGTGTGTGCGCGTATGTGTGTGCGGAACTGCAGAGGGAGAGATGGGGGAAGTGTGTGTGGTAGGGGGGGCTGTGTGTGTGTGCAGAACTGCAGAGGGAGAGTGTGTGTGTGTGTGTGTGTGTGTGTGTGTGTGTGTGTGTGTGTGTGTGTGTGTGTGTGTGTGTGTGTGTGCGTGTGCAAGCATGTGCGCGTGGGTACGCGCATCTGTGTGAGTACGTGTGAGTACGTGACTGAGTGTGTGTGTGTGTGTGTGTGTGTTAGAGGGGAAGAGAGAATACTGCATATATACATGCTAAAGATATCCTCAGTACAAAAAGTGAACCGTTCTTCATTATTTATCAGATTGGAGACATTAGCACTGAATGGCTCTGCTGCAAGGAAAGCATTTAATTAATGCTTATGGTCATTCTTAAAATGGCAATAAATTGCAGATCCGAAGCTCTCTGGAACATATCCTTTTAATATTACCTTCTCTTCTGCACTAGTTCATAGATAATTACCCTAGCCAGACAGGCTAATATATATATTATATATTAGATTATTATTTATGTCCAAAAACATGTCACTCAGACTCTAGAACTATCATCTTGAAGAGTGATGGTGTAATTTGATGCGTGTTTGACAGATGCTTTGAGCAATTTAGCCATAAAACCTGCGAGTCATCCTGAAACGTGCTAGCTAGCGTTAGCCTCTCTCACAATCTAATGGTATAAAAAGCATTTAACCTTTGTTATAGTGCTTATGGCTGTTTATCCATCACACTTCTGTAGTTTTTTTTTTCTTTATCAATAGAGTTATTGGAAGGAATCCAAGGCTTACATTTACAGTAATATACGAGAAGGTGAAGGATTTAAGGATTGAATCGCTGTCCAAAACGGCACTGTAAAACTCCCTGCTTGTAGTTAGTCACCAGAGCTGTGTTTATTCAAATACTGCAAATCGTTTTTTGAGTATGCTATGAATAAAGAGTTAAGCATTTAACCATCAAGTGTGAATCATTCACTTTGCGTGTTGAAGGCTACCATGAACTTGAAAGATTATCTGACAAATGCCATTCAGGTTCTCTTTTTCCTTTTCTCTCTCCCTTTCTCTTTCACTTTTTCTCTCTCTCTCTCTCTCCCCCTCTCTCTCACCCCTCTCTATCCCGCCACCCTCTCTTTCCCTCTATCTCTCCCTGTCAAAATCTGAATGTGCGTCATCCTCTTAGTCAGACAGCGTAGCCCGGTCACCACTTAGGCCTACTCCCAACTGAACTCAGAACTTTTACATTAACATTTTTAACATTTTAGCAGAGGCTTTTATCCAAAGCGACTTACAATTAGAGACTACAGGGGCGGTCTCCATGGAGTAACTTAGGGCTCAGTGCCTTACTCAAGGGCACACTCGTGGTGGTGTTCCCAGGTGGAATTTGAACCCATGGCCTTCTGATCACCAGTCCCAACCCACTAACCCTGAACTGAACCGATGTCCCATCCTCTCACTTTCATCTCCACAGCCGCCCCGCCCCGCCCCTCCCCTCCCCCCCCAGCCCGCCTGACTCACCACCGCTTGCATTGTTTTTTGATATCTGACAGAGGAGAATAAAGTGTGGCGGGCGCTGTGAGAACAAAGCCGACTCGGCTCGTCTCTCTTACCTTCTGGTCATGACTGTAGGCGAGTATCCAGTCCTCCTGCTCGGGGTGGAAGAGCAAGCTCAGGATGTAAAAGCTGAGGCGGTATTTCTGGTAAGTGGCTCCCTCGTCCGTGCTGATGAGCAGGCTGCTCTCCACCTCGGGGTCCGTCAGCAGCATGATCTGAATCGCAACAGACACAGACACACGGTCAGTCACGTGATCCCCAGTTACGAGAGGTTTCATGTCCAAGCAAGACTTTGAAAAAACGGATCCATGCATTTGTTTCGAGTAGACTTGATTATGGTAATGGTCTACTAACAGGCCTATCTAAAGGAGCTGTTCGTAAATTGCAGCTCATCCAAAATGCCGCTGCTAGGGTCCTAACAAAAACAAAGACATTTGAACACATTACACCAATCCTGAGATCCCTGCACTGGCTACCAGTCTCTCAGAGAATTTAATTGAAAATCCTCCTAATTACATACAAATCACAAAATGGTCTTGAACCAAAATACATATCAGATCTCCTCCCACCCTATATTCCCGCAAGGTCCCTAAGGTCAGCTGAGACTAATCAGCTAATCATTCCAAGAGTAAAAACAAAACACAGTGCAGCAGCTTTCAGTCACTCTGCTGCATGCTCCTGGAACAAACTCATTGAAGAAATCAAGCAGGCCCAAACCCTTAAAATATTTAAATCTAAGCTAAAATCCTTCATGTTTTGCAGCAGTTATGATTAAACACAAACACTTCTATCAATGTCTTTTTTCCATTAACTATTTGTTTTTATTCATTGAAATTTTCATTTTCTTAATATGCTCCTCTTGCTGTATTTTTAAATAATGTATGTAAAGCACTTTGAATTGCCCCTGTTGTATGAAATGTGCTATACAAATAAACTTGCCTTGCGTCTGAATGAAAGAAGACAATAAGTGGCATAGCGGTTGGTCAGTTTTATTGAGCTGGGGTTCATTAAGATCCCCCATTAGCTGTTGCTCTATGCAGCAGCGACTCTAGAGAACTGATCATCTGTATGAGAGCGGACAGAAAAAGCATGGTGTGCTGTAGGGAGGGAAGGACAGATGGAGCTGACAGATCGGGCATTGGAGGGTTTGCACTGAAAGGCTATAGCCCCATTCACCCTGGAGCACCGACCTGAGTAATTCCCAGGTAATACAGTTCCCGGGTCAAGTTCAGTGTGAATGGGTCTACCCACTTTCGACCCAGGTATTACCCAATACCATACCTGGGTAAATCGCTGCTAAGAAAAGAACCACCTCACATTCCTTGCTAACGGTGCACTACTCACAATCAATTGACCTGGGTAGTACATATTACATGTGAATTGTACCAATATGGTACGGGTCTCAAGAAGAAGCAGGGTCATACCTGGGTTATTGGGTGTGAATGGGGCTTATGTTAAGCAGTAACAGTGGAAGAGCACACTTAGAAGAGTACTCACATCAAACCGAGGTAGCCTATGGCTATTTTCCATTGTGTCCTTGTGTGGGATTGTTATATTCAGTTTATGGAAGTGCCGATTGTAAGCTTTCAAATGATGCGTTGTACATTAAAATCGGAAAATAATTGAAGAAGATGTGCTTATTTGAATGTTGGTACACCTCAAACCAAATAGCGGAGAGATATTGTTTGCAAAAAACAATCCCACACAATGACACGAGGGAAATTAGCCATAGGCTACCTCGGTTTGATGTGAGTACTCTTCTGTGGTCAAAAGTCAAACCATATCAACATAAGCACAATGTCTTATGCATTGCTATGATGGATAGCTTGAGGGTCAGGGGCGGACTGGGATCAAAAAACAGCCCTGGCATTTGCGACACAACAGCCCTATTTCCAAACGCAACATCAACACGGATTGTTAACATAAAAAGCTTGAGATAACCAGACTGACTAGAATCGAATGTAGACATTTGGAACACAAATGTAACACACACACGCACACGCAACTGACACACTACAATCGCTGATGAATTCAGAGTGCCGACAACAATCCACACAACGTTATTGAGAGCATAGTATAACCAGTAGTATGCTATAAGGCACATTCAGGACAAATAGGCCAGACCAAAACATGAGAAGCCAACTGCTAAATTCTGAAATCAAACTCACAACAAGTATAGGCTAATTCTTTAGATCTTATATTGAACTCCATTTCCCAAGCATAGCCCCTACCTAGTGGGGGCCCCTGGGCTTGAGTCATTGTTCGGGCCCCTACCTACACCAAGAAAGGTTAGAAGTCATAAGGAAACATGTTTATTGACAGGGCAACACAGTGTAAATACAGTACTAGCCTGACCTTGGTCATGTGAACCAGCTTCATAAAATAAACCAGAAACATTTATTCTGCAGTCTGTTTTATTCTGATATTAACCAGCTTGTTAACATTCAATTTGTCACATTGTATACCCACAAACCATATTACTGTGTTGACGCAACTTCAGGGGAGTGTGTTCATTTTCTGCTGTGCACCGCTCCCCTCTTTCACTTTCCCATAGTCATGCTCCCTCCGGACTCTTCAGAAGCAACACTGAGTCATCTAATAAAGTAACACTATTTAGGAGCAGTAACTAGTCTGCAGACTTCAACCATACTCAACTATCATCACTTCTATTCAACACATGGACAACGCATTATTGGATAACGTTTACGTTAGCCCAATATTGCTAGCTTATAGCAAGGAGTCTGGCTAATTAGATGGTAGACTCGCCAGCCAATGAGGGGGCTCTTCACGAGTGCTTCACCAACCAATCAGGTAGCGGTATTGCTCTACCATCCCCTACCATCCCAGGTTCCGGGAATCCGCGGCCCGGGCACCCGAACAGAACTGCGCGGACGGCCCGGGCCGATGTAATATGTTTTGGGCCGCGGTCTGCTGAAATAAGTTATTTTCAATGAAAATCACCAGAGACAAAATTACAAATAATATATATATATACAGTATATAAAAAAAATTGATAATACATTCTGAGCGGCCCAGAGTCTCGCGGCCCTCCTGGCATTTGCCAGGCATGCCCGGTGGCCAGTCCGCCACTGTTGAGGGTTGAATAGTTGCATGACCATGTTTTCCAAGCTAGTCCGTGTATAGCTATCAATGTGGCTCATGTGGGACTCTAAATTAGCCGCTTCTAAACTTTAATGTTTAAAAGCACCTAATCGTGTTAGCACCTAATCATGCGACATCTCAATTAATCATTTGTGTTATGCTCTGCTAGATGTTATGATAATCCTAGGACAGCCGTTCTCTGAGACACACACACACACACACACACACACGCAGCTGTATGTTGTATTCATTCTGATTTTGGTAGTGTTTTTTCCCTCCGTCCATTCTCCTCTCTTCCTTTGTTCAGTCAGGCCATGAAAGCTGTAATTTCCCGAGAGCTTTGTTCTTTTCTTAGAGGTCCACTATTTTTGTGATTGTGCCAAGTTTGAAAGAAAAAAAAATCAAAAGATATAATCATCCGCAAATATAATTGAATCAGTGGACCTGAACAGTTACAAAAGCCCCTTATCATTAGCAGGGTGTGGAAGTGTCGGAGAACAGCAGGGAATGTGTTGTGAGGATTTGTGTGTGTGTGTGTGTGTGTGTGTGTATGTCTGTGTGTGGTAGAGCCATGGACTGACTAGATCCTGAGTATAAGATCTGCCCCGGGAGGGCCCTCGATCGCTGCACCACACAACCCCTCAGAGCCCCTCTATCAAGATGTTATGAAAGGGGCTGTGCCAAAGTCTCTGAGGCTGCTCGTCTCCTCAACTTCCTGGGAGTTCACCCTTTACACAGGGCCAGCCACAAATCACATTATGCAAGCAAATTGGAATTAATGACATCCGATGTGAGGGGACCCGCAAAGCTACGGTACCATGCTAACTCTGGCTATCACAGTCGGGATGACAGACAACCTTCAAACTAACGGGCCTGAGTGATGGTCTGGTAGTGATCAAGTATGTGTCATGTATGGGAGATGGATTTCTCTGTTCTGGTTTGACAAATCCTCCTAGGTTTCTATCATCGTCATCATCATCATCATCACCACCATCATCATCATCATCATCATCATTATCATCATCATACTCTTCATCATCTATAGGCATCAGCGGTTCAAGCACGAGCCTCAATACACTTATTAGTATTAGAAAAGTAGAGTCGAGTAAAGTCTCTGGGCTGAGTTGTGGAGCGAGTGAGTCATTTGTCAAACGACTGTATGCGTGTTAATGGCAGCCATAGTGGGCAGACCCCAAACAACACCGTCATCCATCACAGGAGGCAGGGAGCCATGTGCAGAACGTGAGCTCCATGCTGACCAGACCAATCAAACGCAGCCACAGTGTATTGACGCCTAATTAACACTCAAGACAATCCCCTCAAAACAACACAGTGACAGTGTGGTATAGGGAACACTTCTAAACTACTTTGTAGTTTTCATTTGGTAGTTTAATTAGTAGCAAGTCGGTCAATTTGGGGGGTATTACTCGCCATCGATTAGGTTTATCGTCAGTGTTTTCTTATTCTCGTGTTGTAAGTTGTGTTGTCGCTGGCCAGTTAGATGTGATTTCAACAACCCTGCCTAACCTCAAAGCCAACCTTGCCTCCACTTACCATTGTTGCATAACAACACCGTAGCAATCGGGTGATTCGGCCTTGTTCCTCTGTAGGCAGATGCAGTTATTGTTCAAGGGGATTTACTGACACTTTCTCCCATTGGACGCGCTCACGTGACTGCTAATTTCAGTAATACCATGTGTTGGAATATGGAAATCGATATGTGACAGCACAGTGTGGTAATTGGTTATGGAGATTCTGTAAGCTTCATGGGACTTGTGTCGGGGATTTAGATCCATATTAACCTTCAATTGTGGAAAAACAAAATGAGGGACATAAGTTGGACAGATGTGACAATGATTCCTATAGGGATAGAGTGACTGACTGTTCTATTCCTGTTCATAAGGTGACATAATGCATGACTTAGCATTATACCGTTTGAAACTGAGTGTGAGTGCGAGTGTGTGTGTGAGAGAGAGAGAGAGAGAGAGAGAGAGAGAGAGAGAGAGAGAGAGAGAGTTTGTGTGTGTGTGTGTGTGTGTGCACATGTGTTTAAATTATGAGGCCAAAGAGGTTAAAAATGACAAAGGTTAATGAAGCAGTTGTGGCGACTGGAGGACTTTTACGAAATGTGTAAGGAATACGTGAGTTAACTCTGCGTAGCAATAAATATTCAGTGATAGAATATTAATGAAATTAGAAATTAGGCCCATATTTTCCATTTCACCCAGTCACGGTAATTGGAATGTGCTAGCCCCTCTATAAATCCATGCATAATACGCTGCCATACCACAGTGCTAATAAATATACCCATTCTGCAATGTGGAAGATCAAGTGGCTAGATATAAAGGACATTTACAACGTAGAGGTAGCAGTGGGGAAGGAAGTCACCCTGCCATTTTGTAACACAAACCATCTTGTAGGCTCTGCTAAGGTGATAATATGCTTTTCTCTTGCATGGGCCGAAATGAGCAACTTCACATTGTGAACTAAGCAGTTGTCATCAGAGCAGGGACGAGTTTCCCGGTTTCTGTATGTTGATGATGACGATGATGATTTTTTATGATTGTAAAAAAACAAGCAAACACAGTAAAAAAAAAAAAAGATTGGAGGATGTGGTTGTAATGCATGGAATGGAATGAGGAATTGTATCAAACACAGGTGACACTGTTAGTGACCAATACGGGAACGTCAGAGGAGGCGGGTGGAGATAAATCGGAGGACGGGCTCATTTTAATGCATGGAATTGAAGGAGCAACTGTATCAAACACGATTCCATTTGATACCATACAGCCCGTCCTACGATATATACCTCCACCAGGCTCCGCTGTTAAACTTCCCCCCAAAACAGAAAGGTCACTCTAGTTGAAGCCATGAGTCAGCTACCATCTAGTGGTTAAAGTAAACATTACATACTGTATGACCCATGGTTAGATGACTATTAAAGGTATACAGTAAAACATTGGCAAGTTTCAAAGTCCTTCATTTGACTTTGAAAAGAGAAAGAATGACATTGTTTGTGTGTTTGTAGCTTGAGGTGTCCAATTCATATGTGGGTAGGTTAGTGCTTTGTTCTGCTTCAAATGGTCCTGTTGCACTATTATAGTGGCAAAACAAAATACTCTATAAAGACTCAATAACTTGATGAATTAGGGGCTTAGATTCTCAGTAGCACAAACAAGCATCTTCAAGTTAGGATTCGGCAGCAGAAGGGCTAAACTTAAATGGTCATAAATTCCATCCATTAGGCCTACTTCTTAAACTAGTATGTATTTTAATTAATCTAAACAATGGATATATTAATGAGTATTGATATTCATAATGTATGAAGATGTATCTAAACAACGCTATTACAGTATTTTTTGTTCAATTTAATCATCCACATTATATTCCAATTACTGAAAAAAAGGTCTTCCTTTGCTTACCGGAAATAAATAAAGATTCTCTCTTTTGTATAATAGTCCAACACCTACAGTACACAGACCAAGTTCTCGTATTTTTTTTAAATTAAATGTAAAAAAACTGAAAAACCCTTAGAGAGCTTAGAGAATGATTATTGTGCCAAATATACACAACTTTATGTAATGTCCTCTTCTCTTTGTATTGGGAGGATAACACAATTGAATGCATCTAAAAGGTCCACCTAGACCTGCTTGCTGATTATTCCCCAAAACCCTGGCCATGAGGGTTACGCTATTCTTCAACTAGTCACACATCAGCAGCGAGGGGATTGGACGAGATGAACTTCTAGGTCGTTTGGGAGGGAGAGAGAGTTGCCTAATTGAAGCCATGGGCGAAAGGGCAGTCAAGCGGGGAGCAGGTCTGACATGGGAGAAGTGAGGTCATCATAAGAGGGCAATAAATGTCAGTGGTAGACTTGGGGATGCTCACGCAAAAGGTCTCATACACACCCCCCCCCCCCACCCCCCCAAATATGAAAGAGGGGCCAAGAGAGAGGAAAACATTAACAAGCGGAGATTCCTTGAAACACGGTGAGTGAGCACAGACAAACCTCAGAGAGCTGACGGATCGTCCTCTGTTTTTTTTTCCCCGATTACAATTCACAGTCAGGGGTGTACATTATGATTGCCTCATCATTATTTTAGTGTTTTTCAAACACTATTTGATCATTCCCGTTACATCGTCTGGTCTGTTTCAAAGCGCATTAGAGCTCTAGACATGATGACTACATAATCATTCCGTTCCTTTCCCCCCCCCCCCCTCAACTGATCCAGTCTACCAAACAATGTGCTTCGGCAGTTTGAAGCCTCTTATTAAACACAAGTACTGTCTCTTGACCCAAAGCATTTGAAGTCAGAGCTAACTGACTAGACCATGACATTTTCTCTCACTCTGCCCTCAGCCGGACCTCATAAACAGTAACATTTCGCTCTCACTCTGTCGGTAATTGGGTTTATGCCTCCACTGCTTTCTTCCCCCCAATCATAAAGTGGAAGCTATTGTATGGGAAGCTTGTGTGTGTACTGTGTAACAAATCCCGGACTGGTTCATGGCAAAAGTTTGGGCTAATAGCGGGGAACACAATTTCCCGTTTTTATTTTGACGCATGGAATCAAGGCCCTTCACTAGGCCATTAATACATCAAATGTACGTTGATAATGGAATGCTTGGGAACGGATAGACAAAGCCAAAACGCTTCTGTTTTCAAGTCGTGAATCTGGTATGCTGCTTCTGCCTTCTATGTCATACTTATGTGATTGAGATCCGTGAGAGATTGCAGATGCATTCCATCATTGGGTCCTCTCTCTCTCTCTCTCTCTCTCTTTCTCTTCATCTCTCCCCTCTGTCATTCTCTCTCCAACCTCCCCCCCCCCCCAGCCCCTTCACCCTCTCTCTCTCTATCTCTCCCCTCTGTCATCCTCTCTCCACACTCTCTCTCTCTCTCTCTCTTTCTCTCTCTACTCTGCTTCTCTCGTGGGCTCTTGTGTTCTTGCCTCCGTACTCATGGCAGCCATTTGGAGAATATGCCTAGGGGCTGACAGATGTTCCATCTCTTTTTTTTCCCTTTTTTTTTTCCTCCACCGTTCGGTTGTTGCCTTCCATCACATTACCACCACCGCATGCATCTCCTTCAGCCGGGGCACCGCTGATTCGCTTTGACTCATCTCGTCTGCATTATCTCTTTAAAGAACTGGGGAGGACGAGAGGCGACGGCTCTCTCTCTCTCTCTTTCTCTCTCTCCCCCCACGCACAGTCGCTTTTATCTCAGTGAGACGTGCACCAGGAGAATGGTGGGGGGCAGGTAACTCATATGCTATGCCAACATATGCTATGCCAACATTCGCTCTGCCAACATACGCTATGCCAACATGCTAGTTGCAACTCCATTGGCAGCTCAAATCTGGCTGTCCCAATGTTGGGCCCCGAAATGTCTTTAACTAACGAGTGCCGCAGAGTTTTTCCTGGTCAGATCACATGGTCAGGACACAGCCTTCGCCCAAGTCATTTTCAAACGGTTTGGTCATAGCAGTGTTATCTTTTGGTAAAAGTTGGAATCAATGGTGGTATGATATTGATTGTCATATTCTCTTATACTGGGCTCGACTGGAATGGGAGTGGGAGTCACTTTACTTGGTACATAAAATCAACACTCAAGGGGCCTCATTTATATAAAAAAGTACTTGAACGTCATCTTTAACTTGCACGTGAACACATTTTTCTAAATGGACGTAAGCATTATTTATAAAACGGGCTGCACTTGTTTAAAATTGCGTACGTACTTCCGTCTATGAATACACAATATACTTGAAATTGAACGCAGGTGAATGAGCTTTGTATTTACGCCCTGTGATAGCGGCTCAATTATAGCGGTTGAATTAAGCCAAGTGCTATAATGTAGGGTAGGTGTTCGTCTGGAAGCGGGAGAGGGCAGAGAAGGGTGGCTTCACAGTAAGTTGCATTTGTAAAGTTTGATCATGACAACTAACCAGGCAAATGCTTATACTGTAATAATATAATGATCTTATTCTTATCAGGTGACATTGAAAACATGGCTGCGCACTCCCTTTGCGAACCCCCAGACACCGGAGAAAATCCAGTATAATTTAGCGCATGGCCGTTCCCTTTAAATCTTGAATAAAACTCATTTTCTCGGCTGATAACAACATTGTTAATTTTATTACGAGCCACTTTCACTTTGCATGATTACAGTAGGCATTAAGTGTTCGAGTGTGGTTCACATGCCTGTAATAACTCAGCATAACCAGTAGGTAATGTGCGTACGTCAAGTCAATACCTGGCGTAGAGCTACGATAGTTTCCACGGTCAAATTGACTCACGTTGAAATTGTATCAATCAATACTTTGACGTGGTTTTCTATGTACGACACGGGTAAGATCAAATTTGATCCAAAGTACTTTCTATAAAGGAGGCCCAAGGACATCATCGACCATATTTCTCACACCTATCTAATGTCTCTCTCTTTTTGGGGTTAATTAGTGAGGAGAGTTTGAAGACATGAAACATTCATTTGGACTTTTAAGTGTGTGCTTGTCGCAAAATATTTGGCATTGAATGAAAGGCTTTGAACTCGAAAGTGGGAGAGATCTCATCTGAGGCAAATTCATATTCCACCCACCTGCCTGTTATTGCTGTCTGAGATACACAAGGCTGTAATTGTTTTAGAGCACCATGCACACACACACACACACACACACACACATTAATCTATTTGTTTAAAAAAATCACTGTTTTAGAAAGCAGCTGGAGAGGTTGTAACACTTAAGTCTAGCCTCTGCTTAATCACTTACACTCGGTAAGTATTAGTAGTAAATGCTACTGAAAAAGGACAGGGGTTCTCCATATTTACTCGTGTTTTCCATGACAGACTGCACTCTCACATTTCACCGTACGGTATTGAAACCCATCTTCACTTATTTTCTTTCACAAGCTGTTGCATACCTACATTTTTCAAAGTCAGGAGAGAAACTGAGAGAAAAAAATCGATGCCCATGCTGTGTTTTCCACTGGTATATACAATGGAGGAAATAAGTATTTAGTACACATCAACACTTTTTTAAATTCAACATATTACCATTGCAGCTACAGTACCAGTAGCAGTCAAAAGTTCTGGGAAAGTGTGTCCAAACTTTTGACTCGTACTGTATATATTCACATTACATTTCCAATCCTTAAAAAAAAGCTATGTGCAATAAAGTGGAATGACACAGGAAAAGTATTGAACACGGTAAGAAAATGCACAAAACCAGCCAATAATGGGTTCTCCAACCTGTGCTAATTAGAATCAGCTGGGTTAGTGCATGCTGGTCGGTAAGTACTTCCAATCTTTGAAAAAGGGTTTCCCACTTCTGAATGCAAGTAAACAAATCATTTGTCACCCAGCTTTCCTGCAAGAAACATCTCATGCTGGGGAGAGGCAAAGAGCTCTCCCAAGACCTTCGCAACAAGATTGTTGAGCAGCATAGTAATGGCACTGGTTACTGACGGATTTCAACATTTCCTAAATGTTCCTATAAGCACCATGGGAGCCATTATCCACTATTCATGTGGAAGGAACATCACTCAACCATCAACCGGCCACGCACAGGGGCTCCTCGCCAAAGTTCTGACCAGGTAGTCAGGAAGTTAGTCAGAAGAATAGCCCAAGAGCCAAGGACCACTCAAGCAGCGGGTACAGTTGTCAGCTGGGTTAGTGCATGCTGGTCGGTAAGTACTTCCAATCTTTGAAAGCTCAGAAAGTTCTGACCAGGTAGTCAGAAAGTTAGTCAGAAGAATAGCCCAAGAGCCAAGGACCACTCAAGCAGCGGGTACAGTTGTCAGCTGGGTTAGTGCATGCTGGTCGGTAAGTACTTCCAATCTTTGAAAGCTCAGAAAGTTCTGACCAGGTAGTCAGAAAGTTAGTCAGAAGAATAGCCCAAGAGCCAAGGACCACTCAAGCAGCGGGTACAGTTGTCAGCTGGGTTAGTGCATGCTGGTCGGTAAGTACTTCCAATCTTTGAAAAAGGGTTTCCCACTTCTGAATGCAAGTAAACAAATCATTTGTCACCAAGCTTTCCTGCGAGAAACATCTCATGATGGGGAGAGGCAAAGAGCTCTCCCAAGACCTTCGCAACAAGATTGTTGAGCAGCATAGTAATGGCACTGGTTACTGACGGATTTCAATATTTCCTAAATGTTCCTATAAGCACCATGGGAGCCATTATCCACTACTCATGTGGAAGGAACATCACTCAACCATCAACCGGCCACGCACAGGGGCTCCTCGCCAAAGTTCTGACCAGGTAGTCAGAAAGTTAGTCAGAAGAATAGCCCAAGAGCCAAGGACCACTCAAGCAGCGGGTACAGTTGTCAGCTGGGTTAGTGCATGCTGGTCGGTAAGTACTTCCAATCTTTGAAAGCTCAGAAAGTTCTGACCAGGTAGTCAGAAAGTTAGTCAGAAGAATAGCCCAAGAGCCAAGGACCACTCAAGCAGCGGGTACAGTTGTCAGCTGGGTTAGTGCATGCTGGTCGGTAAGTACTTCCAATCTTTGAAAAAGGGTTTCCCACTTCTGAATGCAAGTAAACAAATCATTTGTCACCAAGCTTTCCTGCGAGAAACATCTCATGATGGGGAGAGGCAAAGAGCTCTCCCAAGACCTTCGCAACAAGATTGTTGAGCAGCATAGTAATGGCACTGGTTACTGACGGATTTCAATATTTCCTAAATGTTCCTATAAGCACCATGGGAGCCATTATCCACTACTCATGTGGAAGGAACATCACTCAACCATCAACCGGCCACGCACAGGGGCTCCTCGCCAAAGTTCTGACCAGGTAGTCAGAAAGTTAGTCAGAAGAATAGCCCAAGAGCCAAGGACCACTCAAGCAGCGGGTACAGTTGTCACAAGAAAGAATAGATAATGCACTCCACCGCCACGGTCTCCATTCCCGATCATCCCGGAAGACTCCATTACTGAAGAAAAGGCATCTTGAAGCTTGTTTGAAGTTTGGAGCAGCCTGTAGATTACTGGGAGAATGCAAGACAAAAATCTAACTTTTCGGCAACAATACGACGCACCATGTTTGGAGGAGAAATGGTTCTGCATACGATCCTAAAAATACCATACCTACAGTGAAGTTCGGAGGTGGAAGCATCAAGGTATGGGGCTGTTTCTCTTCACATGGTACTGGTGGAATCCAAATTATCGAAGGGAAGATTAATGGAGCCATATAGCGGGAAATCTGTTGCCATCCACCAGGATGATGAAGATGAGACGCGGGTGAATCTTCCAGCAAGACAACAAATCCAAAGCATACTGCAAAGGAGACTCAATTGGTTCAAGAGGAAAAAAATAAAGGTGTTGGACTGGCCTAGTCAATCGCCAGATTTAAATCCAAAAGAACATTTCTGGAAGGAACTGAAAATCAACATTCACCTGTGGGCCCCCAAGAATCTTCAAAATGTAAATGTTCTGTGTTGAAGAATGGGCCAAAATTCCACCTGATCACTGTGAGATAACAAAAAAAAAAATGTACAGGAAGCGTCTTGAAGCTGTCATTGGGAACAAAGGCTTCTCCTCCAAATGTTAAATAAATGTCAGTTTAGTTAAATAGTTAGTATGTTCAGTACTTCTATCCTGTGTCATTCCCCTTTATTGCACATAACCTTTTTATGGATTGGAGTGTTACAATTTCTTTTGCTGTGTAGTTTTATTGAGTTAATACCAACGTCTAGTCTAAATGTCATGTGAATATCTGTGTGTTGAATATTTTTTTTTTGATGTGTTGAATACTTGTTTCCCCCATACACATATATATATGTTACGGTACATGTGGGAATACGGTACATGTGGGAAAACTAGGGATAGGGTTAGGTGCTAGGGTGCTACGGTTAGGGTTAGGGGTAGGGGTAGGGTTAGGGTTAGGGTTAGGATTAGGGTTAGGGTTAGACTTGCCAGCATGTACCAAGTCGACGTAGCACCTAACCCTAACCCTAGTTTTCCCACATGTACCGTATTCCCACATGTACCGTAACATATATATGTATATATATATATGTGTATATCCACTGGACCTAGTACATGGGGTGGCCCTGTGCTGCTCTCTCCTCCACTTTCCCTTGTCTGAAGGCACAGAAGGTTGATCCATACATTTACATTAACATTTTTGCCGTTTAGCATCCTTATCCTTAAACTGCGTAAAGAGAGAAGCCTTTGTCTGCCACAAACAGCAGTCACATGGTGCTGTGCCACAGATGGGTTGACCACAAGGGAGGCTGATGGAGGTGGAAATCAGAGGACGGGCTCATTGTAATGCATGGAATGGAATGAGGAATGGGATCAAACACACCTTGCCCATCTGTTCGATACCATTCCTCATTCCATTCCGTGCATTACAATGAGCCCGTCCTCCCATTTCTGCCTCCACCAGCCTCCACCAGCCTCCCCTGGCAGATAGCCAGCCACGCAGATAGCCAATCCTCCATCCCTTCGTCCCTCCCTCCCATATGTGTGGGAGACATTAGCAACCCAGTGAGTCGTTTATAAACGCTACGTCTGCTCAGCCTCTTTAAGCCTTGCGTTGCTCCAGTTAGTTCCATTGAACACTGTGCTCATTTGCTACCCACTGAACTGTCGTATGAATCATTCATGGCTCGGAATGTTTCGTTTGGGCAGAGCATACAAGGTCTTCTTATATGTTGTTCCTTTGTTTTTGTTTTTTTTCTTTCTGGCCATAAATGTCTCGAAGAATGCCAAGTTCCCAGACATCGTAGGGCTAATCCTTCACATTTGATCCAAAAGCATTCCTGTGTGTCGTTATCCTTCCCTGTTAGCTACTGTAGCTTGACACCCTTTGGACACCCCTGGTCTCTAAATGACATATCCTGCATCAGACTTTTTCCTCATTGCACAGAGGGATGGTGGAGGTGGGGGGGATGCAAGAGTGGAGAGGGAGGTGGGGTGGTGTATTTCATCTTCATTATTAGATGATTATTAACTGAGAGAAAATGACCCTTCCTGATTAGAGTCATGTTAAAGGAGGAGAAGGGGGGTTGAAAGAGAGGGAACAGTGACTAATGGTTTGAACCGTCGGATGGTTCTCCATTTGAGGTGGGGGGTGGCGTGGCAGTGAATGAACGTCGTAAATATGAACCTCTTGTCTATCTTTGATTAAAACACTGGGAATGTATTAAAATCCCTCTTTTTTCCACCTAGTCTATAATTCATAGTTTTGAGGGCGAATGTGTGAGAGAGAGAGAGAGAGAGAGAGAGAGAGAGAGAGAGAGAGAGAGAGAGAGAGAGGAGACTATGGTCTGGCTATAAATATTAACGATTGGAGTATTTTACTTTGAGCACAGCGACTATAACTCTCTGGGTGGGTATATTGCATCTATTTAATGGATCTCTGATATCGCAGTACTGGAACAGGAAGAGTCGCAAAGCAACACAGGCGTCAAAAATATGCTCATTATATAGTAGCAGTTAACATTAAAACATTAAAAAGACATCAAAATATATTTCAGACTGAAAACAACCCGCATAGAGATAGACCTTCAAACAGGTCGTTACCTTTCTTTTGTTGTTGGGGCTGACGTACAGGTAGCTCAGTATTGTCTTCGCCCCCACTTTCTCATTGAGCTTCTGGTAAGTGGTTCCGTAGTCGGTTGACCTGAAATGTAATCAGAGAGGTTGATGAACACTTCATAAATTACTTGTTGCAATTAAACAATTCCCCAGAGGATTAAAAAGCATACAGTCTTCCTAGGACTAATGAGTGGTATGTCAATCACAATTATCATCCATAGTTTCACCCGTCCATTTCACGTTCGCATCAAAGGCATAGAGATCTGATAACAGGCATGGAGAAGGACGCCTAATGATTTCGGGCCCTCGTCTCTTTTCCCTGTGGTGAAGCTGTTGAGAGCGACACAATCAGGGTACTGTACACCGTGCTGTGTCACTGCCCTCTGAAATGCTATTCTCGTCCATTCCGGGTCCTGCCCTGTGACAAGTGCAGATACAAGTCAAATCAGGGTCCTGCACCACGATGGACACAGTGTTGACAATAGATCCAGGGAACACCATGCAGAGTCAGTGCACTGAAAGGGTAACACATTATTTATTTATTTTGAACTTCACAATGTCCTAATGTTGGAATGACTTGTGCATTTATTGCGTGCTGCGGCGCTGTTTCTCAGTCATGGTGAGCTGTGAATCGTGCCTTCCCATAATGCCCCATGGTTTAGTGTGGGAACGGGTACACCTAATAGCCTAACCCTAACCATAACCCTGACCTGGTAAAGTCATGTGTGTTTTAGTCTTCTATTTTTATGTTTACGTATGTGTGTTATTCTGTTTCATGGTAGTTGTAATGAAAATGGAAATTTGTGTTGGAAATGAATATTCGGTGTTTCTTTGCAGACCCTTCTCACGTTGGACTTATTGCACAAATATTTGCAGAGCCACGTTGCACTTATGAACATGATGTGAATATGACGTCTGTTTTACCAACTATTACTGTTCAAGTTCATGGTGTCCATTATTGTTAATTTAATTTAACAGTTCTCCAACCTGCTCTTCCTACTTGGAATTAGTTAAAAATAAGGAACCTGGAACATATTTTCTCTCATTGTCTTGTTTGATTACATAGGGTGTATTCCATTGTAATTTCCCGCTACATGTGGAAATCATGGTCCCTCAGTCCCTCTGCTCATGATTATTACAGCAGTGCAACAAACATCAAATACAAAGAACAATATAATTACAGTTTAGTGATTCAAGGTGCTCACTGCTTTGCAAATACAATACATAAACACAGGTAACAATGTGTCAGTGTATTGAATTTTTGTCCAATTAATATCAGTGAACAAAACATGCTCTCACTGCACTGGACTACTTTTAGTTTTTGTCAAATACTGCCTTCTTTTCGGAGATCATGATACTTGACATCAGCAGGTACAGTATTGTATGCTGCTCACACAAAGTCTGTCTCTTGACAGTTTGACAGATGTCCAGCCTCCTGGGGAACGTAAACCTGAACCATATATTCTTACCTACGATAATAGTCGTTTATATTTCAATCAACTACAGTTTGTCTCCAATTTTGGGAAGAAAAAAACCAACCAAAACTAACATTTGTTATATAAAAAGGGATAAAATGCCAACCATCACCATTTGGAACAATAGCAATTGTTCTGGAACAGTTGCTCTGTTATCACCGAGGGCAATGCTTTCTGATGTCACATTTTTATTCAACCCCAATCGGACATCTGTTCACCTCAAGCCAAAAGACAGTCCGAGCCTCAAGTTCATCGCTGGTTCAAAATGGTGGTGTATGAGTGGGTCTAATCTTGCATAGTCATACTTCGTCACACCTCCTTTGAATGTCTGGAGAAATGTATATTAGCCTGTCTGAATGGAGTGCTGGCTGCTAAATGTCACATTTTGATTGGCTTTGAGCAGAAGTGATCTTTTGAAAACAAAACCCCCCGTCTCTTTCTTTTGAATAGAGCAAATTAGTCTGTTCTAGATTGATTGATTGATTGAAAACTTTATTAGAAGATTTGCAGAAGTAGGTACATGAAAGTACATATTACATACAAGGTCAACTAACAGGATAAAAACCCAAGAAAGCCACTGGCTTATTTCAATTGGGGTCCTTGATTCTAGCCAATCAACTTAACTAACATTACTAGTTTACATTACTAGCTAATATATATATATATATATATATATTTTTTTTTAAATGGACATTGCTGAAGTGGTTTTATTTTTTCCTGAAATAACAATGCGGTTGTTGGCACACGACTCACATGAGGATCAATGAAAATTACGTTGATGATGTTGCAAGCATGCTACAGGTCTCCATCCCTCGCTAATGAACTTCTGCCTATAATTCCACCAGGCTTTCCGAACAAAAGACCGGGAGCATAGGTTAGAGTGGGCCTTGAAAGAGAAAGACTTGCAAAAATGATCTAAGGGAAAGGACACTTGTGACTGAAGATTGGAGAGATTAAATAATAAATGAAGTATTTTAGAGCTCAAATGTCTAGGCAGTGCTACTTTGTGTCAAAATTATTGTATGCTATCAAAGCTCAAAGCTAAGAGATGAAGTCACAAAACATAATAGGCCTACATAGAAAAAGTATAAAATAATTATTAAAGCAGCACTCTCTGAAAACGGAGTGGTCATTTTTAGATGTAACTGACAATCCTGAGTGCTACTTTGAGACTACATGAACTTAAATGTACATAGGAACATGTTCAATCACCTTCACATAGTTGAAGTGGAGGGCTGAAATATTTAAACAATGGTCAAAGTGCTCATGTGAAATTAGTGTTCAAGCTGAGATCTGCCGTTCCACGTCCCCAAGTTTGAACAACTTACCTGAGCTGCCAAGTCCAATTTATTTTCAGAGAAGTAGGGCTCAATCAAAGAGCTATTATAATTATTAGTGTTCCTACTACTAAGGTTAATCCACAACCCATTTTCGTATTTACGCTTAGTGTATATTATCATCATAGCATAGTAGCCTATGTACTGTATATATCAGGCCATAATTAGGTGACTGGTACTTTATAGGCCCGTGGTCTTAAGGTACTTCATAATATCATAGCTTAGTATATCATGAGATCAACTTGGCCCATATTAGGTGAGTAGTCTACCCCCCTGTCTGTAGGTCTACCCCCTATCTGTCAATCTACAACCTGTCTGTAGGTCTACCCCGTGTCTGTCAATCTCACCCCATTTATGGTTATGGGGGGCATATCTGTAGGAAGACGCCTAATTGCCGCTTGCGGTTATATTTGAATGTTATAATCTTATTCTAAGCTATGTAATTTTAAACTAAGTAATAAAAGAAGAAGCAAATAGCCAAGCAGGCAATGCTGCAAAATCCCCCCACAATGCACAATGCACTTCAAACGAAGATGAAACGACTCCTTTCATCCTGTCCATAACTATTGGATATTGGAAACAACTGTATGGAATTGAACCATAACGATTTTTAAATAGTTGATTTCTCCTCCCTCCATCAACTCAACAAACACATGAAAAAAAGCACAACATCTGGTGGCCAGCCACTTTTTTTTGGGCCCATTTTTTGGACACCTTTTTGCAGTTTTTCCCTTTTTCAGATTTACTATGGACTGGTTTCTGTGGCAATGAAATACGCCGCCTCTCTGAGAATCCAGTTAATCATGGCTGCAGCATTTATCAAAAGGCAGGCCATCGACACTTTGGTCCATTGGACAATGACATCATCTCGCTATTGATCTGCTCCTCATAGGCCCTTATCATGAAGCTGCCTGATTTAAGACCCAATGACTTACCTTTAGTGTTACAGCAACTCTCAACATGAACCAATAAAATCACCCACTGCCCTCCTACATCACAGGAAAAAATGAAAGTTACAGTAAAAGGAAAATGATGGTGGCTCAAGGACGATTCAGAGAGAAATCCGCCTGTATTCTTCATCATTTCAGCATTGAAGACACTTTGCTTGCCAGGTGCTGGTTTGTGGGGTTGGGGGGGAGAGGAGGCTTAAATGGTACCCAACCCCATCTCTCTGTTGTGATCTCATCCATGTGGCCTGTGGCCAGCCAATACTCCAGACTGTTCATGTGTTGGATTGAACATGGTGAAAGTTAATGAAACATTACACAAGGCCAAAGGAATAGTACAAGGCTCATCAAGGAGATCTGGGTTCACTGTGAAATGGATAATGGATAGATGTCGGGGGTGATTGAACTATTCAAGAGCTCTACCCGACCCACATCGAGAGCTTGAATCTCAATTCCGAGACCTCGGTTTCAGCTTTGTGAATTTGACAGTCTGCCCTTCTAAGGTGATGTTGAAGGACACTGTACTCTTGGAGAGAGACAAACTGCACCTCCAGACACCTAATTAGAATTTTCCAATACATCTACTGAACTACGACAGATACTGAAGCCATGTTCCCTAGTGGAGATTGATTAATCAACTAGGGATGGGGTGGGGGTGTGCGGGGGATCTCGTCTCAAGACGAAGGTTAGCATGAGGTCGCTAATCGCATTAGCGAGGTGCAAACGTAAACAATAAACAGCTTGAGACGCCCAATGGATGGCAGCTTTGCTGAGTATTCAAAATGAATTTATGAAAGCCTCAGCGCACTCGGATAGCATTTATCCTGCTTTGAGAGCCCACCCCCCCTCATTTTGTTGCCCTCAGGTTTGATGGCAGCCTTCCATTCTTAAACTCTCCTTTCGAGTGCCAGCAAACTGACGCAAAGCATTCTCTCTCTCTCTCTCTCTCTCTCTCTCTCTCTCTCTCTCTCTCTCTCTCTCTCTCTCTCTCTCTCTCTCTCTCTCTCTCTCTCTCTCTCTCTCTCTCTCTCTCTCTCTCTCTCTCTCTCTCTCTCCATTAGTAGCCTATGGATCCTCTCTATATTCCTTTCTCCATTCCTCCCTTTCCCTATCTCTCTGTCTCTCTTCCTTTCCATCTCCTTTCCACACACACCCTTAATAGTCCACACATTACTGCCCTCAGAGAGCTAAGTTCTGTTTTTTCAAAGTATCAGATAATAATGTGAGCGAACAGTCAATGTTAGACGCTCCATTAAGGGCGTAATGTGGTATCTAGACCATTAATGTTGAGACTACCCGACTTAAGGCACAAAATGGGTAAGTTTAAGTGGAGACGGCAATATAATGGTACATTTTGCAGCAATGGTTTGTGGTTTGGAGAATGCTTTGGGCTGACCCACAGGCCTGCATAGGGTCATCGCGTTGACTTCCTGAGGTCATATCCTCTTCCTGTTATGAGGGGTGCACTGCTGCACCGCTGCTATTTTACAGCCGTCTGCTTGCCTGTTTTGCAAGCCCCTTAAATGCCCAAATTCCATTCAATCAGCTTGAATGATCGTGATGTGGAACAAATGTAAGTGCATTACATTTTCTCTCTTTTCACTAAAGGCCATGGCAGGATTAGGTATGGAGTCATAAAAATGATTGAATCCAAGGAAAGGAAACTATAATAGTCCACTTTATTTGGAAAGTTCAACCCAGAGATGCTGAACAAACCATCGCCAACGTTTCACCTTTCGTTACCATTTCAAATATGCAGTGTTAAATATATATGTATATATATGGGCTATAGATAGATAGATAGATAGATACTGTACGTATAGTATCGAAATAAAATAGAAATGAGTTGTAGAAGGGTGTCTTGAACATGTAGAAGCTCAGATGTTTTCAAGACCAGTCAAGGTAAGTAGGTGTTTGGATATCACTGGAGAGCAGCGTTCACTTCCAGTGACTCACCATGAGTTAGGTACAGAGTAAATACAGAGTAAATGGTTGTTTGTTTGACGCTGAATTGAGCATCTGTTCCTCTAAAACATTTGACGACATGTCATGACTCATGATCGATCAAAGGGCACAAGGTGCATCATCTTAATGTTCAAGGTGATTGTTCCCATAAGCCTTGGTTTGTCAAGTGAGCACTGTACAGTATGTCTACTTTATGGTTTCTATAGAAACCTTTCATTTGTATTGATTAACCTTAAAAAGTATTAATACCATGTTTGAATCATTTTTCACCCTAAAGATATTGACATCAGACTTAAAACTTTAAATTGTGTAACCAGCTTACCTCCACAATGAGCTTTCAGTAACACTGTTCAGGTTGAAGTCAAGCAACTTGGTCAGCATGAGAATCACCTGCAAGAGAGAGACCCATCATTAATATACACATTCTCAGATGCATGTGATTGCATTTCTAATAATGATCCATTCAAGGAACATCGTCATTCAAGGACATGTTATATCTGCTTGATGGAGGTCTATGGTTCTGTATTAGTTCATATTGTTTATATTGTATTTATTGTTTAACATATAATATGTAGTAATGTTGTTGTTGTCAAGCACTGTGAGATATTTGTCTATGTAAGAAGTGGTATACAAATACATGTGATTGATTGATATGATGGTATGGAATCCACAGGAATGATTGCAGTCGTTCAGAAGAATAAGACATCAGCAGCAACCACATGTTGGCTCTTCTGACATAATAACTGAATCATTTTCAATTGTGTCTACTTTCCTTTATGCCCACTTAAGCCTGTACTTCAAATAATAATTGGCATTCATTATGTTCTGACATAAATAAAGAAGGGGGAAGCTATCCATGTTTGGGCATGTACTGGTCTGACAGGCACAGTCAGTGTGTTAGAGCATTCCCTCCCTACCTGACAGAGAATACAAAATCAAGAATCGGGGCTTCTCACTAGATTGTTCAGGGATTTGAAACCACACAGCTTGACAGTGAAGGGAAAGGTACTAAAAGATACATCAAACTCCCAGCGCGTGGATCTCTAATTATTTCAAGCTTATTACTAATTCATATCAGATTCAATCTAAACACGGGCACAGTAAATATTCCTTATACAGTTACACCCTTAAGGTGCGTGGGATCCGGAAAATTGGGTCGACCCGACTCCTGGGGGAAAAACCGAAGACAGAGAAAATCACATTCCGCCCGAAGCAGAAAAAGAACTACAGAAGCGCGGCAAACTCACAATCTATTTACTTTATGAATAGAGTGCTATTCGGAATTCATCGCACATATGTGGCGCGGAGGAGGAATATCACAGAGAACCCTGAAGTTTTATCTGTCTACTTTTCCAGTCCTACAGGCCCCCGAAAAACTTCGGTCGTTATGCGAGTTACGAGTCGTGGCTGCATGGAAACACCATGGGGTGTTTTTGTTTTGTGTGTTCTGATGAATGTTCTGGTTGTTGTGATGAATCTCCTGCACAGTGGGTACACAGTCATACAATATAGAGGTCAGTCAGTACTATGGAATAGATGAGAAGATCAACCGGTGATAACATGTCTATTTCCACCCTCCTCGTGGCAATAGGACACAGATGACCTCTGTGTCATGTAATTTTCACCCGTTCTTTTATTTTATTTAACCTAAAGCCTCCAGATACATGGATGATCTGTAACACCCTTATTTGAAACTTCACTGGCAAACTTTGAAACAACTGGAAACTGCTCTGTATGCAATTATTCAGAAGACAAATAAGGACAGCACCGTACAGTACAATAAACAGCCTGCGTCTATGTTATTTGTATGTCAAACTCCATGCTGTGCATTAGCAATATCCAACTGTTTCCACGCGCCTTGGCTGCCCTGGCTCTGATGCTTACTATGTATGTGTCGAGGCAGCTCACGGAGTCACTCTATGACTTGTGTGACTTTGCGAAACAGTTCCGCCAGCATGGGGTTCCTGCGAGCGCAACGAGAACAGATGCACCTTGGGTAGCAGAATTACATTGCGAGGCAGGGTCCCTGTGATCATGCTTATTAAGTATGCGCTAGCATCTGCGGCCCAGAATGCAGGGGAACGCCCTCAGCCGACCTGTGGCTGGCACCTGAGTCTACCACGGGATGTGAGGAAAGGGAAAAGAGAAAAGGTAAACAACGACGTGGTATAACTCTTTTAGAATTAAGCGTTGTTCACGAAGTAGACTCGCATCTCTGCTGCGAGTGCTCCGGTGCTCTCTCCAGGAGAGAATTAGCCTTGGGAACGAATAACCTTAAATGTCCAGACTAGACCTATGCATGCTAATGACTGACCCAGTCTATTTAGCTGGCCAGCTGGAGGGTGAATACACACACACATTTGCTTGCTCTTTTCTCTCTCTGCCTCTCTCTCTCTCTCTCTCTCTCTGCCTCTCTCTCTCTCTCTCTCTCTCTCTCTGCCTCTCTCTCTCTCTCTCTCTCTTTCCCTTTCCCTCCCTCATCTCAGCTCTGTTTTTCACTCTTTGCCCATTAATATTTTTACATCTCTGTATTACTCTGTGTGTGTGGGGGGGTGAGTGTGTGTGTGTGTGTGTGTGTGTGTGTGTGTGTGTGCCTCTGTACGGCATTGTAGGTGAGGAGAGTGGTGAACTTGGCTGGCTCTAAACCTGGGATAAAGTCCTCTAAAAGGCTGAGGGGCGGTAAGCATGCAGTGGCTGGCTTCATTAGCTGAAGGACAGTGTACATACGGGCCCTTCTGTCTGCCACATATGGAGGCTAATGTGGGTGGCCATCAGCAAGAGGACTGTCAGATGGTCTCCCACTGGAAAGTGCATATGCTCCATTGCCAAACATGCCAATTAGGCCCTCCTATTCCTCCCTATAGTGCAGAGGCGAGAAGGTTTTTTAGAGAGAAACGTGTGTAAGTCGGAGGGAAGAGTTTGACTAGAGAGGACATTAACGACTGTTTGACCTTCATTAACTTGTGATGTGTTTATGGGGGGGGGGGGGGGGGGGGGGGGTTGGTGGTCGCTGCCTCTCGCGGGGTGTACCTAACGTTGAAAACCCTGCAATTTCTGTTCAAATGTTGTGAGAAACTTGTCTGTACCGATAGCGAGAAAAGTTTGACTAGAGGGGAAATTAATTACTATTTGACTTTCATTAACTTGTGATGTGTTTATGGGGTTGGGTGGGTGTGTGCGTGTGGGGAGATGAGCTGCCTCTCACGGTTTCTACATAATGTTGAACACCCCCAATTTCCGTTTTTAATGTTGTCATTCGCCTCTGGAACTACTCACAGGGTACAGTTCAGGTTTGTGATAAGATAAGTGCCGGCTTTCAAATAGGGTAAATCTTCTAAGTGTGTCATGGAGGCTCAACAAATGTGATGTCTCTGGTACCGTTTTTTGTGATATTAGAAATGCAAAGAGAGGCCTCTGCTTGGGATAGGGATCAATAACAGCTCGACAAAGCTTTAAGCGCTTAAGGTTTCTTTTTTTTTCTTTTTTTCAATGCGGAGTGCCTTTGTTTCCAGCAGTTCTATTTCCTTCTGTCTGATGATTGTCCTTGGTAGGGGTAAAAAAATATATCGTCAAGGATGGAAATCCCCAAACACGCATATACAAATAACAATTACTATCTCCTAAGGCATAAGGAGGCAGAACTGTAAACACATAAAAATGCAGGGTTGCTGGCACAGAAGCTCTGAAACAAGACATGTTACACATGTTCTTGAGGGCAATAGAAAATATTTGTTTTTCTCACATGTTTGTTTCCTCTCTAAATTGTAATTTATTTGTATTTTTTAAACACTTATAGTGTGCACTACAATAACCTGGAGAACAAATGTAAGAACATAGTGCACACTGGTGGAGGTAGAAATCAGAGGACGGGCTCATTGTACTGCATGGTATGAAACAGCTTAGTTTAGTTTAGTTTTAGTTTATTAGTTTATTATATCGAGGACAATCCTAATACATGAACCATATAAAATATAGTAAAAAAGGCAGCGTTAGCTTAGTCGGCTAATTTTCAGCTGAAGTCCCCGGCCAGTTGCAACAGTGGAGGCTGGTGACTTCCAGAATTGAGGAGGCCACATTTTTTTCCGCTTGCTCGCTTCACTCGCGATGGAATGTTCCCTGTTCTTCTTATCTGTCTTTGTTAAACATTATTAATTTGTGTTTGGCGGTACTGAAGGGATTGGGACACTCTCAGGATGGTGGATGAAGCAGCTTTTATTGCCTGCACAATGGGTCATCAAATAAACAAAACAATTGGCATGAATCTCTGGTCCGCCTGCAGCAGCTATTGTCCCTTCTGCTCAGGCTCACAACATTCACCACAACATACTACATACAATCAATGACATGTCAAAAGCACTCAAACACTATGTCAATCAGACACACAACATACAATTCAGAACAATACTTCATCCATTTCTAATATTTATCCTGCAGAACAGCACTCATACGCGTGTGGCGGAAAAAGGTACTACACGGAGGCCAGGCCTCCTGTGCCCACCCATTTTCAGTGATTTGGCCAATCACATATTGCCATGAAAAAAATTGCATTACATTGACTTCTATGAGAAACCACTTTCCGACAGGAGGCCTGGCCTCCGTGTAGTACCTTTTTCCGCCACACGCGTGTGTGAGTGCTGTTCTGCAGGATAAATATTAGAAATGGATGAAGTATTGTTCTGAATTGTATGTTGTGTGTCTGATAAAAAATATAATTATTGCTTTTTTAAATCTCTCTCTCTTCTCTCAAATTATTGGGGAGGCCAGGCCTCCTCCACCTCTATGGAGGAGCCTCCACTGGTATGAAAGGAGGAATGGTATCAAACACATGTTTGTTTGATAGCGTTCCTCATAACGTGCCATGCATTACAACAAGGCCATCCTCCGATTTCTACCTCCACGAGTGTAGACATACCATACAGTAGTGTATGCATAGTGTTAGAGTAACTCAGTGTTTTTTCACCTAGCATCTGTATCACATTCTATCAATGATATTCAGAAAGCAAAGAAGAAAGTTAACCAAATGTATACACATGTAAACAACTCCAATCCACCTAGATCTTCAGGGCCTAGTCCTGTCATTCTCTAGGGGATCATCTAGGCAAGAATCCTTCTCTGCGGATTAGCTGTTGTCATTTCTTACTTCAAAGTATTCATAGTCCATGCCTTTTATTGATATGAAAGTGAAATGCATCCAACCTGAAATTGCAAGCACTTGTCAGAATATTATTGTAACACATCTAAAAATCTGTCACGATCAAAACGGATGAAAACGTGTCATTTGCAATGTGTAATTACAGTGTTATTACACATTGTTACAGTATGTCATACCTACAGAATAGCTGTTATTCCTATTTGTGGCCAGCAGCATTGGGTGGATTTGCAAACAAACTCACCACGGGGATCATCTGTATAATCTGAGATCTTAATTACAGGCTGCGAGGAGGTTAAGTTTGTTGACTTTTAGAGCCCCTGGCCAGAAACACTTACAAGTAGAGAGCCTCGAAGATGTAGGGCTCTGATCCAGTTTGTTGACACATAGACAGAAGTTCTGTCAATACCTGTCATGCAGTATGCACAGTATGTCATGTGGGTGGATATTGGATGCTAATCACACATTGTCTATGTTGTACTTTTTTACAATGCTTAGAAGCTAAGTTGTTCAGGCTAGGCTAGACTCCACGATGTGATGAGAATCAGAAGTCCATGAAGATGTCTCCAGTGTGGTTTGATCATGCCACATATAATGCTAATGGCATGAATAATGGCAGGATATCCTTTTCTTCTCAGCATGAGACAACAGTACTACTGAGCTGCCTGACTTAATTTCAACTGAACAAACACTGTTTCTGCATTATGTGCGAAAGAGTATTTACAATATTCTCTCTCTCTCTCTCTCTCTCTCTCTCTCTCTCTCTGTGTGTGTGTCCGCGTTTGTGTGTCCGTGTGTGTGTGTCCGTGTGTGTGTGTGTGTGTGTGCGTGTGCGTGTTTGTAAATTGTGAATTATGTGCCTGAAAACAATGTTTATTTGGGTAATAAATCACTGTTTAGTACTTTGCCATAAGAGGGAGATAACACTTGACACAATTATTGAAATTGAATTCATGGACACTCTCTCTAGACTGATAACGGGACACACATTATCCCAAGTAGGTAAAGGTGCCTGCTCTGAATGAGAAGGCTGAGCAACAACGATTGAGTTTCACTCCCAAAGTAGGTTATCCGCCAGTTAAATATAGTAAATCACTCTGCACTGCATGAGAGAGATGTGGTAGCTCACTCCCGATCGTTTGACAAATAAACTGAATATATGAATAATAATCTGACGCATCTATTCTCATATTCCTCTGGAATATATTTTAAATACCTTGCTATAAGTGCGTCATACTTTGGATTCAAATGTCACTGAACAGACAATCAAGTTTCAGGTACTGTCGTTTTTTTGATTTGTGAAATACATACAGCACCCAGAAGCAGAGTCAGTCAATAGCCCTGTCCGGACGGCATATAAATTACCTGAGGACCTCGGTAATATTTGTTTTACCCTAGGACCCAAGTGATTTTAATGACCGATCCGGATGGAATAAAAAAATCTCCATGCATGTTTGCGTTTCGCGTGCAAGTTGCCATTTAACATCACAGAAGAAGAAGCTGTTCCCGCCGGATATTTTGTCAGACCCACAACACAGCGCACGTGTAGCAACAACAAGTCATTTGATTGGACAAGAGGCATTCCATGACTGCTGATCAGATTTCCAGAGCGAATTTACGAACGCAGCCGACACCACTCGCAGACTCGTTTTTTTCATAACACGAAACTTTACGTTTTAAAGTACCCACTCGATATAATAAACAGCAGTTTAACGATCACGAAATACTCATAGTTTGTAAATACTTTCGTTTTGGGATGTATTCGCGTTTGGGGCTGTGTGAGCATCTAATTATGTGTAGTTATGTGTTTCTAGCATGTCGATGTTCTATCAGAATGTTTTGATGTTATTAAAATTAAGAAGATGAATGGCTGAAATGGCGCAAAGCGGGGAAAAACAGATACGAGATCTAAAGTCTCGAACGATTATATTTCAAAACAAACTTTAACTCCCCGAGGGCTCATTCATTCATTCATTCATTCAAGGACCTTCGCCGGTACAGGGGTGTGGAAAACGAAGGTTTCTGCCGAATGCTGCTAACACTGGAACCACGTTATGAAATATCAGTTAACAGATATTGGGATGTATCGTTGATGAATTTTCTCTTACAATGTATAGATTATCGGGGGGTAATATTGTACGGTTATCAATACGTCAGTTACCTTGCGATTCCCACCCCTAACTTCATCCCTGTGTGTTGTCAGACACCGTGATTTATAGAGTGCTAGATCCAGACCATACAAACTGCACAGTTTACAAGCTAATGTTAGGTAAATTCGCTAGAACTGGTTCAGAAGAAGAAATCAGTCCATCGTCACTTACATCGTCGTCGTCGATTAACCTTTTAGGTGGTTTGGTTATCCGATAGTGGAGATTCAAGGGAGTTAATAATGTCATCCACATCCATTGTTTGCACAGAGCTACCCCGGTCAAAACGGTAAATTCTAGTATTAATATCGCGCAAAATCATGCAATGCGTACCAATTACTGACATGTCAATCCGGACGGTAATAAAATTACCTGAGGACCTCAGGGTTTGCTGAAACACAGTAGGTAATTCCAGCCGGAATAATTACTGGGGTCCCCGGAGTAAATCACTGACATGGTCGGTCCGGACGGGATAAAAATTACCGAATTACCCCAGGTAAAACATATATTACCGAGGTCCTCAGGTAATTTATATGCCGTCCGGACAGGGCTAATGACGTCCATCTCAAAGTGTCATTGGTGGAGCTCTAGAAGCTCATCGGTTTCTTCCTGTGAAATCAGAATCATCGATCTTAAAGGTGTCATTACTTGCAGGTTAATGTAGGGGACAATTTTACTCTTACTCTACTACTTGTGTAGTACTTGTAATAAAAGCAATTCTGATTCTGATACGCATTTTGGTAACACTTTTAATTATGTTCAGTAATAACACATTCTAAACTCTTTGTAAACAACTTACTCACCATGTTTTAATCATTATTATATAATATACAGTATATATATATATGTAATTTACAAATAGTAATGTACTGTATGTATTTATAAACACTATTTCAACTGATTTATGAATGATTTATTAGAGTTATTATTGACTCATAAGATCATTTACAAACAGTGAATGAATGCTTTATTACTAAACAATTTTTACCAAGCCTTCCTAAAGGTTTTAATGGCTTTGGATGAGCATCTATGTCCATGGGGAGAACAAGGCTGAATTCCAAAATGGAACGCACCAAAGTACTAAGACACTCCAAAACCCCAAGAGAATCTTGCTGATAGCTTCTACCACATGCTACACTAACAACATGCAATTACATGAGATAACAGCCACTACAGACCTAGACAGATGGAGCATGATAGATAGAACTAAAATAATCTTGCCATGGCGTATCAATTATTCAAATTAACATTGTCAGAAGTACCATCCGATTGCTAATGGGATAATACGACTATAAAGGAATTTACAAAGCCTTGTCTGTAACCAAGTGTTAGCAGTGGCAAAAAAAATAATTTGCTTTTTTTGAAAGGGAATAAAGCTGCCTCATTGACTTTGAATTGAATTTTCCCCCAGTTTGGGGGCTTTGGTGTTAGATGGTTGTAGCCCAAGGCGAGACAAGATTAAAAAATCCCCCTTGGCTTTGCCCGAGAGAGCGATCGGATGGTGATAGCTAACAGGCTCTTATCCTTCCACAATCTCTGCCTTTGTTCCCATTATTGTGAATCAAAGGCTGCAGATTCACCATCATTTGCATGTGATTAAAGGTGATTAGGCAAGTCTGAACCACCACAATTTTCTCCCGGAATCATCCCCAGCAATACCGTACCACAATCATCTCCAACACAACAATACCAAAGGGGAATTGACATTGACCCCTTGTTGTTGTTGTTATTCGGCCTTGTTGTGGGGCTCGGAGCGCCTCCGCAGACTAATTCATGTCCTTAATTTGTGCTGAATACAAGTCAGGACCGAAAAGAACGGAAGAAGAAGAAAGAAAAGTGAGGGGTATTGTGGAGAGAGATGATAATATGAACAAGAAACACGTTCTCAAGTGTGGAGGGGGGGGGGGGGGGGGGGGGGGCCTTTGACGCGGTGTTTAAAGAGAAGCCATTACATGGGAATGGGAATTGCAATCAACACGGGTCTTAACCTTGTCTCAACGTCACCGTAATGAGATGATGAAACAAATCCCCTGGGTCCTGAAAGCAGCCTTTTCCACATGTACACAGACAGCTGTATCAATACAGTGGCAATTGTTGCAGAGCTTGGACTCCCGTAATATAATTAGGCTACATGCGCTGCACACAAAACACTACTAGACTGGGGCTGGACCTGGACCTGAATATCATCACCAGATCATTGTATTAACTGAGAGATATGGTATTATTCACAGAAAATAATCAATGTCCTTTGATGGAAAACAACCCGAGAGAAAATGAGACAGAGAGAGAGAGAGAGAGAGAGAGAGAGAGAGAGAGAGAGAGAGAGAGAGAGTCATAAAGACAGAACTCTCGGTTTCATCATGGTCGGTTTCACATTGGCATTTGATCAATCCGCAGCATGTGACCAAGATTTCACCCCCAGCCCACACAGGAAGTCATTCAAGGCCAGGCTATTGTGCCAGCCCTGGCTGGGGCACACATAAAGGACATACAAGCCATGGACAGAAGGGATGCAAACCATATTAGGGGTAATAAAGCCAAAATAATGAATGGGAACAGACGAGCCGACACCACAGGGGGTAGAGGCAGAAGCAGAGGCCAGTCAATGACCGTGTCATTGGTGGAACGTACTCTTAGAAGCTCATTGGTTTCTTCTAGGGGTGGGCATCGACGATCGATAATTGATCGATAAGGATCTTGGTCGATCACAAAATAAAACATTTGGTCGATCACAATTTATTTTTATTTTTTATTTTTTTTTGTGATCGACCAAATGTTTTATTTTGTGATCGACCAAGATCCTTATCGATAAATTATCGATCGTCGATGCCCACCCCTAGACTTTCTTCCCATGGAATCCATTTACAGGAGGGTGAAATCCGAATCATCGATCTTAAAGGTGTCATGACCTGCAGGTTAATATGGGGGACATGTTTAAACATGTGATGTATATCTCCCATGGCCTCCCTACACAGCTTCAACAGCTCGCCTTAACTGGAAACCACAATAATGCACAATTTATGGCCTCCTCCCGCCTCAGTGAATATGGGATATCATATGGGATTCTTCCCCTCCTGCTGTTGGTACTCTTAGCTAATAATTGCGGGAACACCTTGGTATACCCTGGTACACATGGTACCCAGTATTTCATGTAGAGGGTTACTATGATGCTGTGTTTGTTCACCCTAGAGGCAATACAGCTCTGCAAGTCCATCTAGAAACAAACCTCCCATTAAAAAGCTCTAGGAAAATGAGTTGTTGTTGTATGGGGCGAGGCCCTATTGGTTTGGAAACGCGAGTGATTGATCGTTGACCCGCTTTCCGCCAGCCCCTTTACTGTTTTTAATGGTGTTCCTAACACCATCCAATTACTTACCAACAGAATTATTTGGGCTGGCACTGATGAATAGATGCCATTGGAACTTTTGAGACTGGATTCCCTCCAAGTTAATGCATAAATTAATAGGCGAGCCAGAGCTGTTGAGTCGCCCCCGTGGAGTGGAGGAGGTTACTGTATACAAGGGACTCCACAACGAGACAATTGAAAGCCATAAACCATGAGGTTATTGGTAAACCATAAACCTCTACTCCCTTATCCGCTTGCCCCATTTATTGCTTACTGTGACTTCATACAACGCTGAGCACCAGATCTGTCCACCCTCTACAGACCAAGAAAACATCGGAAAAGAAACGGGATTCTCCTTGGTCAGCTAAAACAGGGCAGAGAGAATGGGTCCTCGGGGAGAGGTGGGAGATTATGGAAAGAGGAATTAACAATTGACAGACGCATAACTGGCTTTAAGTTTTTATCTATTGACTTATTGACGAAGACTCACGTAAGATCAATGAAAGCCAAGGGAAGCTGACCTCTTTGTTGCGGTTGCTCCACACGTTCTTACAATGCAGGGGAGGAAAGCAGTGTTTGAAAGGCAGGGGCTAAAACAAGCCTCTCTGCCGTGTATATCACATTTTGCTACTGGTTGCCAGGACGGGCTACATAATAGTACGGTACATTTCAATATTTAAATTGCATAGCTGGGGAGATCATGTATGATAATGTAGCATGATATTACACAAATACAGGTTATCAAAGTCGTAGGTAGGACTATGTACCTGTGTACAGCTACACTGTAATTACACAGCACCCTGCCTATTGTATGTTACCACAATGTACATGTACATCGTTTCACAGTTTCAGGCAAGTTAATGTAAAGGGGAGCCCTAAAATTACTTACAGTAGAAGCCATCCCTTATGAGAGTCGTCAGCTTTGACACTGACGTCGTGCAATAAAACTTCTCTCTCCCTAGACAGGTGTCTGATTAAATCTTCAGCCAAATCTATGCTAACTGTGAAAGGTCGCCGGCTAATTTGTCAAATGTGAGAGAGTAAATCGATTTGTGGGGCTCTGAAAATCCAGAGTAAGTCGGCGCATATCGTGGGAAATGGCATTTGAAATGTTTTTCGTGGTAACTTGGTAAAAAGTGAGAAAGGGGGGATTTATGCTGTTCAGTCAAATGTAATTACTTTTGTGTATCCTGGGGATATTGTTATTAGCGAGGGATGTGTGAACACCTGAGATGAAGGGACAAGTCTGAGCCCACATTACAATTCATTTCCAGGCCTTTCCAATAGTGCCTTATCAGCACTTAGAATTAAGTTACCTCATCACTTTCACTGTCCACATATTTACCCTGTGTAATTAATAATGAGCTGATGTATCGCCTTTGGTGGAGACGGTAATTGTTACCCGCCAGCCAGATCCAGCGACAAACCGGCACTTTTGCTTTCGAGAAGACAGGAAGTGGGAACATGTCTGATGGCTGAGTAAAGATAAGAAGATTGGTTTTTCTGAGTGTGTTAACAATGTCAACTTTTGTTTAATATGCATCATAAGATGTATTTTTTCAAGAACGGGTTTAAAAACATACTGTTGAAGATATTTGAGATGTGTCATAACTTCTACAAGGACTATTCAACACATATGGTTTAGAAGAGAGTCCACAAAACCTGACCACAGCTGTCACTCCCCGTGACGCACGGCAACAGCGAGTTTGTCCCATATGGCGTGTTACGCCATACTGTACATATACATTTCAACCTCTGTGTCTACCAAACCTTCCTCTTATTCTTCCCCGTCTTCAGTCACATCATCTCTTTTGTACTGGGTTTCGATGGCGGTGATGACTCCTTTTTTAAATATTGATGTTCAGAAATAGACAGTGGCGACAGATTTCCATGGCGGGCTGGAGGCTAAGAGCTAACTGGAGCAACAGACGTCAGGGCACATCAGCCCGCCGTGTTATGATTGCTATAAGGATCCCACGGTCTTAACGCTAGCTTGTAGGGTGGCTACAAGTGAGAGGCCAAATGGCACGGAAATGCTTGTGTCTGGATTGTTCTTCGAATGAGGACTGTGGCGTCTTGGTTATGGGTTTGTGTTATGCAGTGACCAATTTTGTGTTAGATTTGTTGTTGTTGTTGTTGTTGTTGTTGTTTTTGTTGTGTAGTCGTTTTCCACTCGTAAATGGTGTATATTTTGTGTATTTTGTGTCATTTTATATTTGATGTATAATCAAATAGTAGTATAATGTATATGGTGTATGTGTGCTATTAATGTGTGGGTCAGCTGCAATTGCTAATACCTGCCACAACCCGCCACAACCAAAATTGTATAAAGTGAAAATCTGTGACATATCTGACCCTAACCCGCAATATCTTTGTACCTTTTCTCTTATTGAATTAAACCGACATTGTCCTTTTTGCCTCAGTGGATCAACATTAACTTTTTCTGCTGTTACCGTTGCCAAAAGTATTTGGCGATTGGCCTTGTATTTGGCATGCTTGCGTACATTGAGGCCCTAAAGCTGATGCTAGATACACATAATTAAAGAAAAAAACGTATATGGATTGCACAATAATTGTACATTTATGGATTTTTTAAATGCCTTCGTTTCTCTTCAATCAGCCTCCCCGCCACCCACCTGCCCTTCACCAACATCATACTTTATGACCCTACACCCGCCTGCCCAAAGGATATAAACGCAGGAACTGAGTGGTATGAGTCAACCCACTCTTCACTATTGTGACTTAAAAGGGTAAAATAGTTAAGTCAATATATTCAACTTCCTTTTCAGTCAGCAGAGAGATGGTGAAAATAATTGCAGAGCATTGGAAATGCTACACATCCTCCCCCAGAACAGTTCGTGTTTGCCAAACCAGCAATCTGTCTCAGAGAGTAAACAAACAAATAAGCAAGATCATATCTTCTTGCATAAACCAACAACTAACAACCAAACCAACAGAAGAAGAGAACATCTATACCAAGTTGTAACATTAGCAGTAACACATACCTGTGAGTACCATTATTCTACCTGGATTTGATAGAAGAAATATGAAACATGATTTATATAATCTAAACATAATCATCCTTTTTCCCTAACTCTCTCTAACCCTGATGCACTGTCATACAGGCTAATGTACGGCACACATTAGGCCGGTCAGGTTAGCCTCCGTTGCTGACACCCGGCTCTCAGCTTCGGTGATGCGCTTTGTGTTAGACTCCAGTCGTGTTGTGATATTATTCAGTGTTGTTGAGAACTCTTCACATTTCTATACACCAGGTGTATAGAAGCAACTAGTGAATCACTAATAGCCTAATAGAAGCTGGATAAAAAACGGACATGGATGATAAAGAATAGAGCCATTTCTTTCCATTAAATAAAACGTGGAATCCTAAATCGATATCCGAGCACATACTATAAGACGAATCATCGCACAAATTTCCGATTGACACGAGTGGAAGATTTACGCAAATGTCTGAGTTACGCGTGTGGATCTCAAATTAGGTGTCTCCACCTGAAGACAATGTTTTACTGATTTACTCCATGATATACTGCCTTATAATAAAATAATACACTGTTAATATATCCCACATTTATGGGGAAAAAAAAGATAATTTAGTAACCTTGCAAGTCTTTAAATTACTTATTATACTTAGGCACTTATTAATCTGGTATGGTAATGCATGTATCTATAGCAATGTGAGGAACTGACAGTGAGATGCGGTCAATAACACTACAAGAAGTGTAAAAACATTAAGTAACTCAAATGAGACACCAACGCTAATGATGCAACGCCACTAGATTTGTAAGTACACACACACCATTAATACTACTTGTTAATGTCAAACCAGTTCTGACACACAAAAATGTGGGCGGCCCAGCTAAAATCTGCCACTTTCTGTGAAAAGAAAATAATGAAATAAATTAAGACCGATTAGCTAGATAGTCTGATTATTCACTCTAATTATGTGAATGAATAATATCACTGGCAATGTTCTGCAGATTGTGTGTGTAATTCTACATCTTGAGCTGTTTGACCTTCTTGGGAGCTTTTTTTTCCTCACTCAGAATGATTCCTCTTCATTTGGTGATGGCGGCAGGATTAATGAGACACGTTTTTTTAGCTCCCTGGTATGAAAAGACTTCTCTTCCAACTCTTACATCATTTATAACCTAAAATAACATGCAAGGACCGATTAATGAGTGACTGGAATAAGAAAGAGGAGACTGATGTTCGAGAAGTTGTTTTTCTCAACCATCTCTTTCACTTTCTCCTGACCTTGTGATGGCACAGACAGTATGTGAGAGAGATACAGTATTTGTTTGAAAACAAGACAGCTTGATCGATGGGTTGCTAATTGAAAACAGAAAGTTAATGAATAAGTTGGTTACACCACTTTTTTCTTCTTCAATAGAGAGCGGTTGCATTTGCGCGTTTGTCAATTCAAAAGGACAGACATTTGCTTCTCATGCATGTATTTATATTCACCTTGGCCCTTTCTGTCATCATCTTTACTGAAAGGATGTTGTTCCCTCAGCATCACTATATCCTTGTCAAGGCTCTTAAGTGTGTGGTTTTGACAGAGTGCTTTTCCAGCAGTCATAGTTCCTCGCGCTTCCATTTACTGTAGCTTCAGTAATGAGTGTGTGAAACTACAGTAGGCTATATTGTGCTGAGATGGTTTAAAACCATACCACACAATATTCTTGTACAGGGCAAAACATTTATCTCTGCTGCTGAATCATGTGATGTGATTACATTTATCCCTACGCTCATCAACATCTAATCAAATGGATTCTTAGTCAGCTGATTTTTTTCCCATACAGGGTCATTTTCTAGGATGGGGAAAAAAAAGAATTGTCAAAGCGATCCACATCAGATATCATGAACAACCTATTGGACCCCTTCTCTTTAGATATTATACCTGGTTAGACTGGCTATTTCATGTAATAAAATATCTACCATGAGCCCTAGTGTCTTTGCTGCCAACGCATATTTCAAAATGTGCTCAAATTCATCTGATGTGCCTACATGGTGGTGGAGGTTGGCCTCAACCTACCGTAGTAAGTCTGCATGGCCGTAAAGCCGTTTCGTTGCCATGGATCTCATTACCTTAAAATCTCCAGCCTTAAACAGAAGGTCAGGGATCAGAGAATCCTCACTTCTGGCCAGGCTTATGATTCCATTCTGATGCAATTCCCTCGTTTCTGATTATCATTCGCGTGCTGCCTATTGATACACATTTCTTTCTGGATTCATACCGATATGCTCTTCTCTTCTATTACCCCTACACCTCTTCACCTGAACCCAGCACAGATGACATGTTAAAGTTGTAAATGTGACACATTCTGAGACTTAATATATAGTATTAGCATTGTCTTAATCATCTGGCTTCAAATCCAAATTAGGACGTTAGTTATGCCCCTCCTAACCTATATGTTAACAAGATAACATAACATAAGATTTGAGTTAAAGTCGCTTGTCAGCAATTGTGTAACTGTATAGCCATGTTAATAGCCTGAGTCCATTGAAGCAAACTGTTCATAAATTAAGCTGAATAGATGTAATGCAGCATATGTGTGCAGATTAAAACTGTTGTGCAGAGCTCTAGAAATGTAATTCTAAACATGGTCAGCTTGAATGTAGTCCAAATTACTCTAATTAGCCTAATAACTGTAAAAGAGCACTCAATAAGACACGTAAGAGAGAGACGGCCAGGCATTTAGAAAAATCGTAACTAAAGATTTTAGAAAAAATGTTCAGAGGTATCTGCAGTAAAGCATGTAGCGAAGCTGGGAGACCTTTCAGATAATTACACCATGTCGCTGTGGAAATTGTTTAAAATGGTGCATAATTAGGTGTCTCGAAGGTGATCAACGTACAGACAGCTAGACAAACAGGTGGCAAACCTGATTATCGTGGTGTAATTGCAGAGGGGATTTTAGCATTACCCTCAGAACATACTAGGAGGTGGTGATGAGATGATGTGTTGTTTTAAACTGGCAGGATGCAGATGGCACTGCATCAGGTAGGCCTGATCTGATGCCATACATGAAACAAAAAGGCCTGAAGTCCAATATAAAGTTAATACAACAGCATATATATATATATATATATATATATATATATATATATATATATATATATATATATATATATATATATATATATATATATATATATACGTACATATGTTATACCCTTTAAACCTGGGCAGGCTAGTGGATGCAGAAAATCGGAGGACGGATTCATTGTAATGCATGGAATAGAATGAGGAATGGTATTAAACGCATGTCTCCAGCCTCCTCTGCATAATGTTGTGATGAAGGTTTATCAGGCTCATTGGACAATACACTTCTGTTTGTCTGCCTTATGTCGTCATTCTATTCAGCTGGGATTCTACCCTTCCATTACACCATGTTGGTTTACTGCAGGCCTAAAGCAGTGCTTTTTACATTGTGGTGAAGAACACAATGAGGAGTCATTAGCTCAGTGTATTTTCATCGGTAGGCTACACTGCAGTTGTTTATGTCGTTGTTGTAGAGTAAAGCAATAGTGAATTGTGGTCAAAGAAAGCGTTGTAAGGATTAGGTCTAAGCTACAGATGCTGCTCAGCACTGTTGCATATAGGGGAAGTGTCAAGTGTGCATTAAACATATCAGTCTAATATAGTATATAATGCAAGTTTAATACTTCCCATTAATCCATTCCCTTATTCACTTTGAAGGGGTCTTTCTTGGGACCTTTCAAACACAAACCGCTTAGGGAGAGCCTTAAAGATGCATGGGTGAATTATGTCTTGACTTCCTTATCAGTGTCTCACACACGAGCTGACAAAGTCTTCCCCTAACAAGCCAAAAGCCAAAGTGCATTTTCATGACTCAGCAAAAACCGTTGGTATCAGAGGAATAAATTGCACTGGAGTATGAACATAGGCTAACCCAATCATAAGACACACAAAAAAAGCAGCTTCAAATTCAATACATCTCATTCATTATGTATGCAATGCTAAGATGCATCACTTTAGCGTGCTTCAGTGAAGCTTCTCCAGGAAGGCCTTGTCTTGAAGCCAGATGGACACTGTACGATTTTCACAAACACAGACGATTCCCCACCAAAGAGAGGGTCTCGTACTGTAAGACAAGTTATTCACGTCACGCTCTATTGATGCAATGTACTCTGCAAGAGTAGAGCCGATATTGCAATGTTTGTTTATTGCCAGGGAAACGAATGAAATGGCAATGGCCATGAAAAAAAAAGATGAAAAACATTTCAGCTATAATCAGAGTCTTTCTTAATCGCCCACTAGCACATCTCACACTGCAGAAAGGAACCACGACCCAACAACGTCTGATTCAGAAGACAGAGGTGATCACGTCTTCTCTTCATGTCGTTGACCAAGAAGGTCAACTTGTGTCAAGACGTCAAGAAGTTCACCACAGTGAATTAGGGCAAATATGTAAATTATGATATGTTACTGAGAGAATGATATTATTGACATAACGTTATTATATGCTATTGAGAGAACTTGGCATGCGACAAATTCGTGGCTGAAATCGTGCAGTGTCTGTCCTGGCTTCATGGCCAGACATGGCTTCAACTGTTAGCTTTACGACTCCACGAGTCACCTGTGCAAGATAAAACCATCTTAATTCCATTCAACAGGCAAAATAGTTTCTATACCGTTATGAGATTACATTTAAAATCTCAGTGTAATCTGGTGTGCCAACCTCGCCGCCGCCGCCGCCCCCCCCCCCCCCCCCCCTCCTCCTCCTCCATCCCCGTCCCATTGATTCCACTCCTCCATCCTCCCTCACTTGGCAAGCCTTCTACATCTCTGAGGCCCCCACAATAAAAAGGAGCCTTTTTAACAGTATCTGTGTCGGTCGGGCAAGAGAGAAAGGACATGACTAGGAGTCGTGCCAACGGTTTGCAAATGGAGTCTGAGCCCCTTCAATAGCCGATCCTTTAAGCTAGTATCAGCACAAATAGAATAGAAGGGCTGCTTTACATTTTTCATTGATTAGGGCTTTTTTTGTGATTAGAAATGACTCTTTCACAGAGGATGTTGCCTTTGGCCCGGCCATTAGGATCTAACCTCCTTCACCGCCAGCATGCCAGGTGGCTGTCAGCAATCTATAATGTCCACAAGCAGCGCTTCACAGCAGGTGGGGCCTGCTCCTAAAGAAGCACTTGTTTGCCAAATATAGATGGGTCATTTTTTAAAGGAAGGTCATCTTGGGCTTTCCTGTTTTAGTTTTAGAATAGCGCAGTCTTAACAATGTGATAAACCGATCAAGTATTAATCGATGTCCTTTTTAGGCCGTAGGCCTTGTAATAGTACCACAACTTGATTGTGTAACTGTAAAAACAGGTTAAACGGTGGTAGTGTGGATATAGCTAATTAGTCAAAGCTGGACTTCATGATGACAAATGTTCATTTCCATTAGCAGAACGGGCTCACAGTAGCCAAATGTATCTCGTATTATATATAAATAGAGACACATTTGCGATCCCAGGGAGAGGGTGCATTTCCTGAGTAAGGATACAGAATTTAATAGCAATGTAATTTATGCAGCCCATTTCATAGTAAGCTGGGGAAGTTGGGCTTGTATTGGAAATTGCAGGTGTAAGCAGCTCTGCCAACTTGGATGCAAACATGCACAAATTAATGTGGCCAAGCTTGTCTCTACTTACATGTTAATGAGGATTCAGAGAATATTCTAATGTCCAAGGTCCGGTTCCTGTTTACACTCAGCAAACTTTGTACCAAAAATGTAAAATAACTTTAAAATGGCTATAAACTCACAACGGCGCCCGTACGAGCATACTGTTTTGAAATAGATAAATAAATAAATGTGGAATGCAAGGCCGGATTTAATGATAGGATGAATAAAACATTGGATCAACATGAACTAAGGTTTCTACCGAGAGAAAGTCTCTGATGTGTCTGGGGCACAGGACAAGGCAAGGTCAGTCATCAGACATTGGGAAAATGTATGCAATGAATCTAGGATGCCCACTGGTATCTACAGAACACATTTACTTATTCACATTGGTATATTATGTCATGCTATGTGCAGTAATGTTATGCATACCAATAAATGACAGTGCAAACACAAAGATAAGAATATGGAGGTTTGACAGTTGGAGCGTATAGTGGATTAGAAAGGTCCACATTATCTTAACGAAACATACAGTACAGTACAGCCTAAAGCAAGTGTTCCCACTTATACTGTCAAGCAATGTTTTATAACTGGTCCAGATGCTAAATTAATGACTACGGTTTAGGCCTTTATTTATTTTTACTCACCTCCAGATTTATTGCCTGCGTATTACCACTCATGAATTAAACATTGAAAAGGTATTTGAAAGCAATTTTATACATTTAGGGACTATGGCTTACAGTTTCCCAACTGATGCCATAAAACAACCACTTTACAGTCATTCTACAGGCAGAGAGATTATTTGGCATTTCAATTTCTGCAAATCCTCAGTTTCAGTGTAAATGTACAATAAAGATTAATGGTTAGCATAAAAGAAAAGCACGGGAGCTAAAATGCTGTAGTAGAATGGCTGCATGGGACAAGGGTTCCCTGCTATACTCAATTGTGTTTTTGAATGTGGTGATGTCAGAGGGACACTCCATCACAGAAGTATTGTTGAGACCATAAAACCATTATCTGGACTCCCCAACAATTAAAAAAAACACGAATAGAGGCGAATAATCAAAATGGTCCATCCCTTCTCACTTGTAACACTTACGCACTTACTAGCGGGATTGTAAGAGAAAACTTAAAGCAAAAAAGGCACGGTTAGACCCCACTTCCTCTTCAACACAGGTATTATGGTAATTACCAAAGAGCGGGAATTGGAAAATTGTTAACCGCGGAAAATGAAATTACGGTACTTAGTATAATAGTGGGATGTAATCCCTCCCCAATGTAATCAGTTTCAAGAGAAATGTCGAGTAAGGGTGGAACCACAAAGCCACCCTTTTCCACGTAACAGCTGGCAAGGGCATCATAACACCACAGCTACAGCTGATGCTTCTCACATTAACTTCCAACTTATGAATTGTGTGGCTCTTCTCCAAAGACATCCTGAACCCAGCCATTATGATCGTCAAGGTCGTATCTGATGAAAACATGATGAACCAGCAGTTTATCTTTCAACTTCTTTCCTCTCCCCCCCCCCCTTCCCCCCTCTCTCTCTCCCTGTCTTTCTCTCCTGGTGAAGAGTTATTGAACAGTAGGGGACCGACGGGTTTTAATTACAACGAGAACCGGAGAGCTAATTGAACATAACAGAGGCCTAATTTCATGTTACAGCAAATCAAGATGTTACTTATGTAAATTGTGTCTTATCCCACTGGGGGGTTGGGGGACTCTCTTTAGAAGGCAATGTCACATCCGCTCAACAGCACCAAGCATAGTCTCCAGGATGCATGAAAAGCACTATTTCCCTCAGACATAAACCATACAACATTTGAGTCTCATTATTTTTTCATCTTAGCACCTCATAGGTCACACATCAATCATGCTTTTCAACATTTGTATACCGATATCCTTTGAGGGCTGACGACAGATATACAAAAATATCAGCCTCTTCCGTCATTCCCCTGAGCACAGAATGCTACTCTGACAAAAATGAGCTGCAAAGTAAGCTGAACCAATCTTTCGGGAAGGTGTATTAAGTGTTTATTTTTTTTCTCAACCATCTGCTCAAAAACAATTGCTATAGAGATGCCCACATTAAGCATGATTGCATGCTATTGAGCATTTTAATGAGACCAAATAGATTAGAAAGAATCCTTTACTGCTGACGGTGTGTACATCGGTGACTCCAGACCCTTTCCAATAATGGCAACAACTTACAAAGAAAAACGTCATAGAGCTAGATAACAAATCGAATAAAAGCTACGCTATAGGGCCAAAGACTCCATCTGTGCATGTTGTTATGTGTCTTTTGGGCAATTTAGTCAAGAGAGGGGATGATGATTTGGGCGAGTAGAGATGATTGTGAATGAAATTTGCAGTCCCGAATCGAATTGGCAGCGGTAAAAAAAGAGTCCCAAATGTGTTAACTGAATTAAGCGCCAAACCAGCTCTCAATGGGATTGATTGGCTACCTAATTCCAATTTTCGATTAAACTCCCAGAATGCTGAGCTAAACCCCCAAACGGTTATGGAGGAGCAAGTCAAGAATTACGAGAGCATTCAGCTCCCCATACGGTCTGTTTGCACTTGGAGCCCCTTGGGAAATCCCATACAGCTGCCAGAACAGTTGATAACAAAAAAAAAAATCTTTCACACTCCCTCCTTCTCCCTCTCTCTCTTCCTCCTTTATATTTTTCTTCTCTCTATCCCTCCTTCTTGTCTTGTCTGTGTCTCTCTCGCTCGCTCGCTCCCTCTTCTCTTTCTCCCTCTCCCTCTTTCCCTCTCTCTTTCATGCTCGTCTCCTCCAGGACCTTATCTTAACTACCTGGGAGTAGAGGTACTTGGTTTGTGGGGCGCCGTCAGCTGGGGTCCAATGAAAAGGCCTCAGTGGGGTGGGACACTTGATGGGAGTGTGGGCAGTTCAGCTGCCCTCCCGCACCACGGAGCAGCATCCCACACACCTGGAGCCTGGTGAGCCCTGCATCCCACACACCTGGAGCCTGGTGAGCCCTGCATCCCACACACCTGGAGCCTGGTGAGCCCTGCATCCCATAAAGGAACCAACTGTGCAGTGCCATTACGTGTAGAGCATGAAGCACATAAGGTGAAAGCTAGAGTTCAGAAGCACTGCCTCAAAGATTTGGAACAAGGCCAACATTGAAATCAGGTTAAAGGATCAGAAAATTACATGACCATAAAAAAGAGGCTACTGCACACCAGGACATTTTCCGATTTGGACGATATTATCGATGGACAAGATAATAGAGGCATTTCTGCTTTATTGGCGATAGAGGCAGTAGAAATTGACAGGAAGGATGGGAGAGAGACCATGTTCGCAAGGACAAACAGACTGAAGCTCAGCTTCTACCCCAGGGCCATTCAGGCCCTGAACACAGCAAAGACCTAGGTTCTAGGCCCTGGACAATCTAGACAAGTTGATGGCAGCTACTAGATTGAAATCAAGTGCAATACTGAAACACAACTGTGAACATTTCAAACCTGCAAACTGCGACACTTTAAATGAATGTGCAATAACACTATGTGCAATATGACAACCCTCGGGTACATAAGGTTCAGAGATAGGAAATGTTAGAATAGGTATAGCATAGCATAGAGTACAGCACAGTGTTTTATTTGTATAGTATAGTGGATAGTGTACATAGCCTTTATGTATGTAAACCAGCTCTTTTCCCTTCTTGTTTTTAGTTTTTTTCCTAGCACCAGGGGAGCCCCCCCTCCCAAATGTCGTTGTTTGGTACCTGTACTATATCAATGACAATAAAGACCATTCATTCATTCATTCATTCATTCATTCATTCATATGTCGATGGCCGGAATCGAACCAGGGAGGTTGCAATGGTATGGGTATCAGTGTGCTATGCCACTGATGTGCTCAACATAGTCCATTTGAGCTACGAAATGTCAGGATTTGTCAAATGTTGACCTTTGGTCAAATTGGCTCACTTAGCCCCAAGTATAACTTGTGATTGGGCTTTCACTGACGGAAGTTCAGATGGAGTGACCAACAGTGAGGGGTGAAGAGCGACCTTGTGAAAGCTCGCATGGCTTACGTTACTTCTCCAAATCTATTCTAGCATTCCCTCTAAAAAGCATACATGAACAACAAGTCTCCCCCATAGTGATTGGGCTTTCACTGACGGAAGTTCAGATGGAGTGACCAACAGTGAGGGGTGAAGAGCGACCTTGTGAAAGCTCGCATGGCTTACGTTACTTCTCCAAATCTATTCTAGCATTCCCTCTAAAAAGCATACATGAACAATAAGTCTCCCCCATAGTGTTTCAGATCGCTGGTTTCTCTTACTTTTTTTCTTACCACAGTGCTTGCGTATAAAAGACTGACGGAAATCAGAAAAGCTCTCCTTCTGGGAATCCATTACCAAACCTTTCACACTGTGGACTGCTTGCATCAGCTTTCAAGATGAGACAGGGGTTAGAGACGGAAGGGAATGCAAAGTCAAAGGAGAAAGCATGGTGCTTACTTAAATGTCACGCTGTCTCCTCAATTTGCATGTGGGCTTTAGCAGGGCACAGCAACTGCCAAATTGCATAGACACCAGCATTCAATATTGGTTGCTACATAGGGAGAGTATCAACTCAATCTTTCATACCAGTTGGAAACTACAGGGGATATACACAGGATGATAGCTATTCAATAGTTGAAGTTGTTTTTTTTGCTCTGAGTTTGGTTGGGATGATAATAACGACAGCTCTAGTTTATCATTTCTGGGACATTGTTTATAGCCAAAATTAGAAAGGAGGACGTGAGAGATACTCCAGTGCAGGTGCACAGTGTGTTGCACTGAGCTTCCCTCACACAAGCTAAACCACAACGCATTATGTATATATGATAATCACAAATGGTAGCCTATGTCGATTAGACCTAATTTTCTATATTTTCAATCATTGAACAATATTATTTTGTCATGTTTGTCTCGTTTCTTGGTTGGTGTAATTCAGCCATGTTTTATTTCCTAATAGTGTAACGATTATAAAGACGTGTTTTCCCTGTTTGCCATACGTTGTAGTAATATCCCTGCGCAAACACTTGAATTACTAAGATCACATTACCTTGACAACAGTGTTCATTTTGAGAAGCATATTTCTGAGTGCAGGGCAGAGTACAGACTCTAGACCAGTGGTTCCCAACCGGGGGTACGCGGACCCCTAGGGGTACGTGAGGGGATTGCAGGGGGTACGTGGAAAGATTTGGAATTATAATTTATTTCCCCTTCCAAAAAAATAAATAAATACACAAGTCATTTCATAAACCTGTTGTTAAAATGGTACGCTGCAACTTAAGTTCCTCCCCGACAGGTGATGACTGTAACACAAGTGGTAGTCACGTCACATTTAAATCATGTTCACGATCATTTTCGCGCGCAAGTCAGCTAGGCCTGTCAGTTGGCAACCTACTGCAAAGATGGACAGATGGCTAAAACGACCAGCTACAGTAACGGTCAAGAAAACTGAGGCAAAAAAGAAAAAAGGACCCCGCTATTATCTGGAAACATATGTTTTGTGGGGATTTACATGTACATCGGCTAATCCACCACAGCCACAGTGCTTTTTCTGCTGCAAAGTCCTGGCTAATAATTCAATGAAGCCATCCCATTTACAGCGACACCAGAGCACCAAACACCTAGCAACTGTTGGTAAAACTGACGACTTTTTCAAGCGAAACTGTCAGAGCTCAAGTCAAGTCAGGCTACACTGAAGGAAGCGGCAAGTGTGTCAAGCAAAGCACTGGAGGCGTCCTATGCTGTTTCATTACTGGTGGCTAAGTAAAAAAAAACACATTCAATCGCCGAAGATCTGATTTTGCCTGCCGCTATGATTTTGGCTAAAACTATGCTGGACAAGAAAGCAGCTGACGCGCTCAAGTTGGTACCATTATCAAACAATACCGTCTCCCGTCGGATTGATGATATGTCCATAAATATTGTCGGACAAGTGGTGGATCAAATGAAGCAAGCAGGTCAGTTCGCTTTGCAATTAGATGAAATGACCGACGTTAGTGGGGAGGCTCAGCTGCTGGCTTTTGTGCGTTATAAAGAAGAGTCGGACATAAATGAGCATATCTTGTTTTGCAAGACGCTGCCAGGAAAGACAACTGGCGAGGGAATGTTGTTTATTATTGACAGCTTCTTCAAAGACAACGATCGTGGAAATCCTGCAGTCACATCTGTACCGATGGAGCGGCAGCAATGACGGGTAAGGTGCGTGGGCTGCTTGGGCGTGTGATGAAGGTGAACCCCCAAATTAAGTGGATATACTGTATTATTCACCGGGAGGCACTCAGCAGCAAAAAGCTGAGCCCCGAGTTAAGTGCAGTTATGGATGACGCAGTTAAGGTGATTAACTTCATTCAGTCCCGGCCAATGAACCACAGACTGTTTCAAACTCTTTGTCATGGCAGCGGGTCAGAGCATGAGCAGCTACTGCTTCACACAGACGTTTGCTGGCTGTCTCGTGGCAGTGTGTGTGTGTGTGTGTGTGTGTGTGTGTGTGTGTGTGTGTGTGTGTGTGTGTGATGAATGAATTAAACATTGAGGTGTTTGGCCAGGTGGCACATGTATTGGCCAATTAGCTCATGTAGTCTAATTTTGAATGGCAGTGTTTTGAAATGGCAAACATGTGACTTTATGTCAGATTGTTGTGTCTTAGGCAGAGAACCGTGTTTAGTGCATTTAAAGTGGCATTTTGAATAGCAAAATGTGTGTAAAGCAGAAAATGTGTTTAGAGTTTTGGAGACTTGAGAAGAGGTTTTGCTCTCTGTGTGTCAGTTTAAATAATTGTGCTATGCAGGTCATTTTATTGTGTTAGCAATTGGAAAAAACTGTAATAGAACACATGTGCGGTGGACAGATACAGTACATAGTTAAACGTCCCAGTGCTGTTATACTGTATATCGGCACTCATGGAATGCCTCTTGTCCAATCAAATGACTTGGTCGGAACTAACTGTTGTATAATAAATGTTATATTTGCAAGTTAGTGTTTAATTGAACATTTTTGGAAATAATCAACACGCATGAGTGAGGGGGTACTTCTGGCATGGCAAAACAGCTCAAGGGGTACACAAGACAAAAAAGGTTGGGAACCACTGCTCTAGACAATATCACAAAATAAATACTTACCGCATTTTCGTGTTACATTTCTCTATTTTGATTTGTAAAAGTTTGCGTCTGACCTAACAACGCCCCTAAGCTGTGACTTTATTCATGATAAAGCACAGCCTCTTGTGCCTTATTGCTTAAGTATATGTAATTCGAAAAACAATTACAAATGATACTGGCATCATCTTGACAATCTCAGAGGAGATTTTCCCTGTTCATCTGTGGTTATTGTATAATTACTGACTCTCAAATCAGAGCAAATAGAATCTGACATCACAGAGAGGAGAACAGAATGATGGCTGTGTTCTTTGGGATTGAAGAAGAAAAAAAAAAGTACTGTTCAGAAAAAGGCCTTAAGATGAAAAAAGAGTCACTCTGTCTCTTTCTCTCTACAGAGACTAATTATTTTCTGAAGTTTTGTCTTTCCATGACACTGTCCTCTATATTTAACATAACAGATTTATAAGATGGAGGAACAATTGTGAGATGTTTTTTTTTTTTCAAATACTTCTTTCGTTCTTTCTCACAGGAACTTGTTCTAATGCTTCCTACTGCTCAGGTTATTTATAAGTATCTTCTGGTCTTTTGGTTTCCAGGAAAACAAAGAAAACATCAATGACTTGAACAGAACAACAATTAATAACAACTCTAACTCTAGTCACTGAAATATTAGGTAATTGACCATTGCCATTACAGGTTCACTAATGTAGCTATGTGCCTAAGGAAATATGGCTCACAATCATTTAATCTTTTTTTAAATAGATAAGTGGAAGGCAAATGTTTTGAGCACTGGGTGAGAATAATGAAATCAATTGTGATGCATACAAGAGCGGATACATCAATACAGAATACAAATAAGTCGATTCACCATTAATCTTCTTTTGAACCAGATAAGCACGATCCTAATGCATAACAACACATTTGATTTGGCTTGTTTAAAATTTCAGGCATAGGCGGGTTGCAAGTGACAAGATGTATGTGTTTTGGTAGCACGTCTCCTTCTACAACGGCAGAGTCATTCTCACCAAGGCTCATTCAATCCCTCTCAGTTACATACTAATGATTGATAATGTTTTATTAATGCCCAGATATTCTCTGCTGAGGATCTAAACAAATTGTGGCAATTTAGTCCAGCCAATGTGTGTTATCAATCATTTCCACCAGCAAATGATCATGCATCAATGACATATTTTCCCACTAAAAGGGGTCGGAAAGCCAGGAGCAGCTGCACATTCATAACACGAAGAAATGAAGAAGGAGGGTTTTGGAGCTTTTAATAGTTTTCATAGTTCTATATGAGAGCATTTTCTCTTTCCTAAATTGCTTGTCATTTTGGCTATGTGATTAGACCTTTACTTATACACACCCACAAACAGCTTAATTTTGTGCCTTGGATACTCTTGTAAACTTTATTGTTGAGGCTACAGTACATAGTTGATCACTCAGTGTTTATCCCATGATAGCAGTAAACAGCACCATACAGTGTCAACACACAACGCACAAGAGGTAGAAACCTGCAGAAGACGTCAATGCAACATAGGAATCGATACATGTTTTCCTGTTTTCAGTTCAAACTAATCAATGTCTGTCTAAAGTACCCCACCTCAGGGGGTACGGCCTGAAGGTGAAGTGGGGACACTGCTGTGAACCACACATCCTCTAATGTGGTCTTCTGTGGCTCAATTGGTAGAGCATGGCGCTAACAATGCTTACGTTGTGCGTTCGATTCCTGCAGGAATAAATAGCCTAGCTAATAGCTCTGTTTTTTTTTGTGTGTGTGTGAAGGACGCAGGGAAAGCAAACTGTTGAGCCTCATCAACACGACATGGGGAAGTCATTCATTCCAAAAGTGCTGAAACCAACACAATCGGCAAGACAAAGTTTGACAATATCTGTCCAACACCGTGAGATAGTGAGATCTGATCGCACTAATCTGATCTCTAATCTGATCGCAAACGTTGACATTTCCCCATCGCTAAACCCCCCCCCCCCCCCACCCACGGACGCTACAAACCCCAGTGTCATCCCTCCCTGGGCAGGGGAGCCATATATCCAGAGTGATGCCTTCCTGCCCGCCTTGCCTGTGACCTTCGGCGGTCCCTTCCCGCCATAGCCCCGTCGGAAGGAAAGGTGGAAATGTATTCCTCCGTCTCCCGTTCCGGGGAGCTCAATCACTTCAGACAGGTCATCGTTCTCGGCGATGATGAGAACAAAGGTCTCCCCCAGAATGAAGGGGAAAGGTGCTTTGGGCCGGAGCCACGGCAGCGCACTGGGCCCCGGGATCAATCAGAGGGGCTGGCAGGGCCGGGGATAGAAGGATGCCTGCAGCTATAATTGACTACAGCTCCCAGCAGGGGGGAATGAATGGATGGATGGAAAGGAGACGAGAGAGATAGAGGGGTGAGTAGAGCTGTAATAAGATGAGAAAGTTGCATCCCATGTTTATGATGGGGGTAGTCATGGAGAGGGATGGGGGCTGAGCTGAGTAGGTGTAATAGGACGGCAAAAAATGTTTGCGCCCCGTGTTCGTGATAGAGGACGAGGGTAGGCTGTGGGAGACTTGGATGGGAATTGATGTAAAAGTCTGGAAAAAAGTCTCAGTCTGAATTGACACTAGACAAGTGTGATATTGGAACAGTGTCTTTGCTGTTGTTCTTAATGAAGGGTAGCAAATTGACCGTGTCAACAATCACTTGAATAGTGTCTACATGAGAATAAATCGTTGTCGAGAAAGTCTGAGAAAAGATAGGACTACTGACCAATATGCCCTTGTAGAAGCAAGATGTAAGCCTAAAGCTGTGGTAAGCCAACAGGTAGCAGTATCCATTCCGATTGTTCGCAGTTACAAAGTCATTTCAAGTGGCACACATACATGAAAGAGCAAGGTCGAGGATTATCACAGGGTTTGTTTGTTTGTACGGATCCCCATTAGTCATCACCATAGTGATAGCATAACACTGCCAAACATCTACAGAAAGATATGTTTTTGTCACACATCGGGCCTCATGCAGGAAGTGATATACAAACAAATGTCCTCTTATTTTTGTTTGTATCCACGCTTTGTTCTTCTTTGTTAGTAGGCTACCCATTGATTTCTGAGATTCACCAATGTTTTCTTATTTTCACTCTTCTCTTAGGTAAAGCTTTTAGGACCCCCTCGAAAACGAGATGGCTCATCTCAAGGGGTTTTATCCTATTTAAAATTAGGATCTCTTACCTGTTGTACATTTCTTTTATTAGGAATCCTAATAAAAGAAATGTACAACAGGTAAGAGATCCTAATTTTAAATAGGATAAAACCCCTTGAGATGAGCCATCTCGTTTTCGAGGGGGTCCTAAAAGCTTTACCTAAGAGAAGAGTGAAAATAAGAAAACATTGGTGGTCGAAAGCACTCTTACCAAGATAAGAAAAAAACATTTTTACATTCCAGAAATTGTTTGTCCAACGCAAGGAACCATACGTATTACATTTGAGGAACATAAAAAAGAAATATAATATAATCAAACTTATTATCTTTAGACTATGTTTTAGAGTAATTATAACGATTGGATTATTGCATTTGTGGGCTAAAGAAATACTATTTGTCCACTGATCACAATTTAAACTATAAATATCCTTGGATGATATTGCGTACGTTCACGTTCCTGAATGGATTACATACTGCTCTTAGATGCTTTGGCCACCTAGGCCTTACACAGAGAACACGTTTCTAGAGATCACAGATCACAGATCTATTTGATGAGACGGATGAATGGCTGCTGAGCTGTTTCAGATTGCCGAGAGCACTGCTTTTAGATTTGTGCAATACTCCGGGGCCTCGTCTTCAAATCCCGTGCCTCCACACCTGCAAGTACTGAGCGCACTCAATTTTAGCCACAGGATCCCTTCAGAGAGTGATAGGAGACAGGTCAGGCAAGTCTCCTTTGAGTCGGGCGCTTCCAAGAGTGCTGAAAGCTATCATATTCATATAGTTTCTGTACAGTGCCAACCAACTGCTAGAAATTAAGAATGCTTTTCTTGCTGTAGCTGAACTCCCAAATATCATTGGCGCTGTAGACTGCACCTAAATACGCATCAAAGTGCCTGTTACGCTCCCCCTGAGATGCTCGCCACTAGGGAGGGAGAGTGCAACCTCCTGCCTATAACCACTCTGCTAATAGGTGTAAAAATAACCACCACTTCACCTAGGGGGAGACAGACAGAAGCAAAACAAAAACATACAGGACACAACACAAAACATACAAGTGCGTAACAGTGCCCTCTCCAGATCCATTCCCATTCCTCAACCATACGCTGTACCACTCCATTAATGTCTAAATAATATCAGCAAACTGCAAAATGCAAACTGCCACCTTCTGAATGTTGTGGCCCATTGGCCAGGGGGTGCACATGACACCTTTGTGCTGCAGAATAGCTCAGTGGGGACGTGTCTAGCCTAAGGAGCTGGTGGAGATGGGTGGCTGATTGGTAAGTGATTTGTAATTATGGAAACCATTAGCGAGTTTAACCTTTATTAAAAACTCAACTTTATAAAAACTGAACATCGGTGACCAAGGCTATGTCCTCACTCCATGGCTCATGACCCCGCTTACAAACCCCCCAGACCAGACAGGAGCGCTCTTACAACCACCGACACGCGTGCACTCGCTCCGTGGTAGAGTGCACAATTGGAGTGCTGAAGGCCAGGTGGACGTGCCTTGATTCTGCTGGTGTAAAGCTTCTATCCACCCTGGAGAACACGTGTCTAATCACAAGGGCCTGCTATTCGCTGCACAATGTGGCCATGAGACGTGGCGTGCCACTTCCACACCAAATACCCCCTGTGGAGGGAATGCCAGACGACCCAGTGGATGCATCTTATGGAGATGGCATCATCGTTCTGCAGCATTAAATTGTCCGCTTATGAGGCAGGCTAGGCTGGCTAGCATAATGGTTTTGTATACCTGTGGGTCTGTGAAGCCCCTGAAGACTGTAAACAGTGATATCGGGCTTTAAATACATTTTAACTTGAAATGGGGATGAATAACAAATAAGGAACTCCACACAAGCCAGTTGCAGTGTAACATTTGATTTGGACTTGCTTTTGTGAGTTTCGTTAATCTTTTCGAGGTTTTCGGTTATTTAACACAGAAGTCAATGAAATGAAGGTTTTGGAAATATCTCGTAATGTGGAGAGAATCTCAGAGACAACTTGAGTCAGAGAGAAAATGTTGCGAGGGCGTTCAGGCTCTGCAGTTTGTGACGACAATGCACTTGCTTGGCCTTGGTTCTGAAAATAAAATGTAGCCTACAAATATTTTGAACGCAGACGTTTGAGTGTTAATTTTAAATAACAGCAAAGAAGCCTATAGACTACCACAGGTAAAAAAAAAAAAAAAATGTATGAATTCATTTTAAGCCAATTTATAGAGTAGATCTCCAACATGAATATGCAAAATGTACCTTCAGCAACTGGTGTGTCTGTAAATGCATTGCTGGTGGGGACCATAGTCCTTGGTGTGTCTTGCAGTGGATCACTGTCCATGTCCGGGGCTTCAGAACGCACCCGCAGCAGCATCGCTGTCAAGTGGAGCGTCTGACTGGACACCTGTCAGTGCCATCTCTCCAATTATTTCTTGAATTCTTAGGTCTACTTGCCTCCTCCTGTCCTCCTCCAGTTGTCATTACGGAGCGCTTGGGCAATGTGTTTTTTTCGCTTCCATTTTCCATTTATTTAACAGTATGTGAATATCACTACTGCTGAAGTTCTTCTTCTTCTTACAGCCTCTTCATGGCCTCCAATGTTTTGGTGGCATCTCTCCAACTCTTGGCCATGCACCAGAGTATTTGCATAAGACACAACAACTGCTCTTATATAGTGTTTAGGGGGTGATACCTATACTACCGTAATAACAAACAATCGCCCACGTGCCTCCAATGTATGATCAAGTGGGTAAGAGCAGATTTGGATGGTTAAGAACGTTTGGCCTGAAGTTGACTTGTTTTTTCTAAAACAGAAAATGAACAGAAAATATAAGAGACATTTAAGAGAATGTTGCTGCATGAGGCCCATTGTTTGCCAAATCTGTGAAGACACTAACCATAAGAAAGCATTAAATATAGGTTTCCGAATCAGTCCACCATTTTATGGTATGTTGCTATGTTCCCCCGTACAGCACGTTCATGTAATTACAACACAATAATGTGTCTTGCCATTGTGACGTGTTAAGAGGAGAAATCCTCACTGGCACCCTTATTTATGGTATGACCCATACACAGAAACCTCAATGAAAAGCAGCCGCTTTACATCAAAAGGTAATTGCAACAGCGATACAAATAATGACCACTTACACTTTGAAATATCTAACAACATTGATCACTAATGGTTAGAGTGTGGGGTTGAAGGTTCAACTGTTCAAAAATAATTAGCATGTAAGCATTTTGCAAAGACAAGGGGTAGTTTTTAAAAATATTACATTTGGCCTGCTCTCTTGCTATGATGAGAGATCAATATGGACTGAATTAATGGGCAACTTAACAAGGCGCTTAAAACCCTCTTAACAGGAAAGATAAAAACTCATTGAACTTTGAAAGGTAATGAACATGTTTCATCCCCTTAGAAGTTGCAGGCTTTATTAGCTGAGAGAAATGGAGTGGGCACTTAAATAAGACACTCAAATTTACTACTAAATAAAGGGGATACCTGTAAATATAACAGTGAACTCCTGGCCAGCTTTGCAGCATATAGTAGTCACACCAGGCACATGTTCTGCTGTAATTTGTTGAACATTAAGCTTCCTTAAACTCTCCACAAAGACTTCTCAAAGACATGAATGATCACTAGCCGTCTGTAGCCTGAGAACTGGGCGTGTCATTTTAAAAAATTGTTTTCTAATTCGTCATTAATCTTGCTTCGTTTGATAATAACAATATGCAAGTTCGTATTCTCCAGACTTCATCATGTCAAACATTGTGCAAGTAATTCTGAAAAGAGTGAGAAATCCATCACATCTAATCAATTCTCTCCCACTAGTTCTGACATGTAGTGAGGGATACTTAATGGTTTTGTCTACTGCCCTGGTTAACTTTAAATAAATGCTTTTAGAGTCATGTTTTTTAGACTCGGGGTACACGCTTTAGCTCTTTCTTTTAAATATTTACACTACTTGTCTCTAGACAAAATAAAAATTCGGACAGCCTATTTTTCTGTTAAAGGTTAGCATCATCTATAATCAACATGGAGTCCATTTTCAATCCATTAGTTCCACAACATGAAGCATAAGACACAGGCCTAAATAAAGGCTAAAATTATGTTTTTATATTCACTCAATCTCCCCCAGCACTGGCTCCTCTACAATCTGTCAAACAGCAGTCTACAACCATTAATAACACTAAAGACAAATTGCGCAATTGGGTCCAAACTGAGGACTTCTGAGGGGAAACCATATGATATTAGCCACTAACAAGTCAGCTGTAGCTTAATTTGATTTAATAATCCGACAATCCAATTGTGTGGAACAGATTAATGGCGGCTAACTCCTTAAATTAATGCTTGCTCCGCGATGGCTGTGGCGGAAGGACATCAAAAAGAACAACCAAGTATATTGATGCACATGAGATACACCTGCTCAGTGATCACAGGGCAGCAGAAGCCTTCACTGTAAATAAAACAAATATGTCAAACAATTGCAAAAGTTTCCAGCAAGTAAAATTATAATACAATACCGTAAATGCCATTACATGGAAAACCTAGATATTAAGTCATGTTCAGTACATTACCATGGTTAATTCCGACTCATTTCCTGGTATTGACTCTAATATCACATACTGTACTGTATGTATTCACCTCAATTAAACAGCATTAACGTTAAATTAAACCTAGACTTACATTTACATTTACATTTTGGGCATTTAGCAGACGCCTTACAAACTAAGCAAGTGAATCATCAATCCACCAGTCGTAGCAGGAAGAGTAATCTAGCACAGGCCAGCGGCCATTGCCAGTCGTCGTGATAGAAGAAGAAAGAAGAAAGTTTGCTTTTTTACAGAAACTTAGACTTGCACCCACTTTACAGGAATGGGTGGCAGACTGACCACCCCAACAAAAATCATGCTTTAACAACAGCACAGATATAATACAGTTTCAAACAAAGAGTCAAACAAAAAACAACATCAAATGTATATTGGTTTGTAAAATAATGCAACACAAAGAACAGAATCTCCCCATTATCCCATTATGATAACAAGAGAATCTCCTCTCTGAGTCATCAATTCCACCTCGGCCACCTGGCGAGGACAATATCTCAATCAATCATCAATCCTCTTGCAACAGGAGGCAGCAATGTAGTTTTCACTATGTTTTCCATGTACAACTATATTTACAACTATTTAAACAGGTTTAATTGCCTTAAAATAACAGCAAATTACACTAATTTATTATTATTGATTATTGCTGTTCATTTAATGGGAATGTTTTAAATAAAGGTTTATTTATTCTTTTCCATCAAATCAAGTACATGTTTCTGTTGTGTTGGATTTTCCCCTTGGGGTAGTGATTTCTGGAAGGAGTGGCAAACTTGGTTTGGTAAATTATACAGATCTGCAATGGGAGCTCTACTCCCACAAGCAGATGGCTCCGTTTGCCATAATCAGTGTGCTAAACACTGGATAATCCAAACTTTAATGACTTCAATGCAAACTTTCTCTCACTCACTCTCAGCCGTTTTGCCTCAGTCACAAATCAATCCATTATTATAGGTAAAACAACACCAGAGCGAGAGGGAGAGGACTCTGGTCATTAGCACTGACAAATGCAATGCCCAGGGAAGCATTTCCTAGCCAAATCATCCCTCATGGACCATGTTAGCTTCAGAGGCATTTAGAGGGATTTGTTGACTTGTCTTTGTGGTCATCTTTTTAGTCACACTTAAAACGATGTTAATAATACAAAATCATAAACAATATAATGAATACTTTCAATCTTTTTTTTTTCAATCTCACAACATTGCTAATCTGCACTGCTGTTGCTGCTCAATATGTTGCCAGTGATTTGCAGGCCTGCAAGAATGTGGAAACATTGGAAACATGTTGCTACATTTGTTTAGTGTGTCCATGCCTCTTTGAACAATTATTTTCTGTGTTTTATTGAATGTTCCTATGTACAAATTAAAATGTATTCCAAAAAGTATTCTGAATACTAAATACATTTTCAGCCATGTGTTCAATAGGTACCTGAATACATGTTCAAAGTATTCTATACAACCCTGAGTATGCCTTTATTTAAAAAATGTGTCTAGAACCTACCATAGCAACGACATATAACATATGTCATGTTGTTTCATATTAATAGTTACACGGGAACAGCTCATATGCTAATTTCTAACTGCTAAGACTGAATGAGTGTTCATAGTCAATGGCAACATCATAGTGCTGCAGCAGGGTTGATAGCAAGGTAAGGAACTCCATGACATGTTGTTCCACCCCACAGACATATTGTACTGTTCTTGCATTTCAGAACTGAATAGGGATTTTATGCGAAAATCCACATAAATCATGGGGAGCATGTTCCGGAAAGCCCAAAAGCCCTAGTTTGAGTTTCTCGTCTATTCTCGCTTTATCCTACAGACAGAAAATTTAGCTCCAGCCTGTAGCACTGTATCTCTTGGGCACCAAATGACAGATTTAAGACTGGCAGCTAAAGCTACTGTTATTTAGGGCTTAATTTAGTTGGCTCCAGGCTTGTTGGAGAATATGTAAGGTAACCAACTGCCATTACTCAAGGGCCTCTGGCCTGGATGATTCAACCTTTGAAGCAAATCACATTCACCTAACCTTGTCGGTAGTTTGCTCATCTTTTCCCTTACATTCAAATCTTGTTCTACTGCCCAGTTCTGTCATTGTCTTTTTAAACAATTCTTGTTTATATATTGCTGTTTATACATTTTTGTTTTTCATTATATCGTCACCTTCTTAAAATAATGGCTTAAGTCGTATTCAGTCATATATCAATATAAATTATATTTAATAAAATAATTATTATTTGCCAATTTTACCAGAGGTAGCCAGCAGCATCATGAAGAGATGAAAAAACATAATTTTCCTCAAAAAGTGACGTAAGCCTTTATAAGAAGGTGACGATTTTGTTGTTTTTATCTTTATCTCCTATCCACCAACCCCACCAAGCCAATTTCCTGTATGTGCGAATATACTTGGTATATACAAAATTCTGATTCTGATTCTGATTGTGATGATTTTGGGCAGAATGTATCCAAACCAAACATCAACGTCAATACCAGAATCAATTATGACACAATGTATTTGGAGGTTTTATAATATCCCCAACTCACAGAAAAACCCTGCAGAAGCTTGTACCTGACCTACCGATGAGTTTCATAACTAATTAAGGGGCATAAATAATATACTTCCCTTCTTTAAATAGGATGGTGCAGCATATGTGTTGGCAGAAATCACACCTACACACCTACAATCAAAATGTAATGGTACTGTATTCCAATTATTATTAAAAAAAAATGTAAAGACTGTTCACTGTTCATGGGCCATTTCCCAGTCCTTGATCTATGCCGAAGAAATTAGGGAAGTTAAAGATTGAATACATACATTTCTACATCACATAACATACATTACTGAATTACATTTGAAGCAGAACATATCCAACATCACATTGGATCTTATGTTAAGATCTCATGATCTCTGATATCATGATATCATAAAGATATACTAGGACGTAGACAGATACATTGACGGTAAGATAAACCAGCATACTTCATCTCTCCAACCATGACTAGATTAGACTATGTTGACAATAACAACTGAGAGAACAAACATTTGCCCAGCGAGGTTTTTAAGCACTGGTTGCCATATGACGGTGCATAAATTGGCCTAATTATGTAGGGATTTGTATATCCTTCAGTAAAGCCGTAATCTCCACTGCCTTTGATAGGGGAGACAAATCCAAACACAATCCGCTCAAATCCAACACCAAGCCTGCCTTGGCACATTGTGTTAAAAAAAGGAGCCTCAATCAAGACTTGTTACTGGATTTCTTGGAAAGTAAAAGTATGAAAAAGTATGAAAAAGTATACAATTATCATTGTGTGAAAACAGTGTGAAATTGAAAGAGGATGTAGAAACAGTAATTTAACCTATAAAGTATTTTCACTTCACGTGGAGAATACTATTTTTGACTTCTACCAAACATTAACAGTAGACAATTAAGATTGTATAGGACCTAGATATAGCATCTGTAATGATGTTTCATTGTTTTTGAGCTAATCTACCGTCCAGTACAGTAGCAGCGCTAAATAGATACACATAGTATATGGTATTGTATTTACCTGAATACAAATATGAGATTAAACATTCAAACACACCCCTGGAATATCAACAATTCAGAAAAAAAAACATAACTTTTGAAACACGCACGTCTGGGTGGGCTGAGCCCATCCCTGCCCATAGCCACCACCAGCCTTGAAGATCATTAGTACATATTTGTTGTAAGCATGCTCATTAAAGTGTGGACTATTTTTACTATGTTTATTTTTTCTTTTCTTTATTTTTTTTCTACTTAGCAGCAGGGGTTTGATCTCGACACAGGCCAAGGATAGATGAGGTCTTTTGGTTCTAATTTTCACTACAACTGGGGAAAATGGCTTCCGGCCTGAGCCTATAGATTAAATGAAATTGGCTTTCCTGTACAAGTTTCACCACTTTAATTTAAGAAATTGCTGATGCACTTGTTTGTGAAAGCATGTTCTCCAACTAAAGGAACTAGTAATGCACTTTGTGGGTGAGTCTATCCAGCAAACCATTGCCACCCACTGCAAAAAACACTATATGCAAGAGTCATTTTATGTTACTTACAATGATGTGTCCACTTTACAAAAAATAGGGGGAATCTAATCACTTAATACCATCAGAAGCACACTAGCAGTAACTTGCAGGAAGACAATCTTATCTAACACTAAGAGTAAGCCCTATCGGGTTAGGGTTAGAATATTTAATTTGATCACAAGGTTTCAATAGCGCAATGCATAACATTGAGTTGCCTTTGCACTTGTATAGTAAAACTGTAATTACTTTCTAAACAACATTGTATATGCATGCGTTCCTACATAGTAATTTAGTGTTTGATCTGTGATAGTATAACAAATAAAAAATATTACAGTTCAGCTCCACACACGCAAATAATTACATACTAGACTAATTACATAGATGTATTTATACACAGCTATATGTGAACATACAGTAATGTACGCCTGGCCACCAAGACAAGTCCAGAAATCGCTCTGAAACCTACAAATCTAACCGAAGTGAGTAATGAAGGGGTGTGGTGTGCTGCACTGTATATCAGACAGGGAAGAAGAAGCCCTACCTGCTTACTGCTGGCTTTGATGTAAAGACTACACACAATGACTGATGGAGATAAACAGCCTCTTCTCTCCCGTACTGACGGGTCGGAGTCAAAATAAAAGATGTCACCGACATTAAAGAGAGAGTTATTGCCCTCCAGGGAAGAGGTCCATAGAAACTCATCAAACAGCACTCCTCTCTGCAGCACACTGGAGAAATCAGTCCAACAACACTGTCCAAATGACAATATTGAACTGTGATTATCACTTCTACTTAGAGAAATGGGGGAAATCAACAGGATATGTCAACATTCAGAGAGAGATCAGATGTCCATCTAATTTGTGGTTAAATGGTGTTTGACTGCTATTCATTCACTCTCCACTTCCTAACATCTTTGGATTCATCACGCTCAACAAAGCCCGGATCTATGTCAAAACAAACAGAATAATGCTGATGGCAGTATGGCAACATGGACTTTCTCTTTCATGTTCTATTCTTATAATCTACAAATTGCCACGATAGTAGCCAACATATAGGTAGCCCTGTAAAAGGACATTACATATGTATGTATTGTTACATGTTTCAAAAACCCCAGTTAACATCCTACTGTGGATATTTGTGTGCGTGCATTTCACCACAAGATTATTGTCACATAAACTGATAGTTTGCTATTACTGCTGACATTGTGATGACACAAGGCATCTTCATGTGGCTATCTGATAGAAGGTTCTGGTATAGGGGAGCGATGTATAATTCAGTGAGCAAATCATTCCATATCAGTTGGCTTTCACTAATTTCACACATCTGAAGATGTCACTGTGCAGTGTATGCCGAGGCCATGGAGTCAACCATGAACGTATTAGCACACTTGATGATCGACTGCCGATGCAAAACAGATTAAATAAAGACACCTGTGAAAGAAAGTACTTTCTATTCATATCGTAAGTGACCACAAAGTAATCATAACATATCACTTACTATACACAGTAGTATTTTTTATTTATTTTATACAGTACCTGCAACATAATCCAGTCATATTTTTATAACAATTGTTTTGCCAAACTATGTAGTCTGAAAGACCAACAGACTGCAAGACCAATGAACTAACACGTAACTGTATCGGATCCCCTCTGTATCGGATCCCCCCAGAACTTCATTAAGAGTAAGTGCAAATTCATGAGTTTTTTTTTCAATCTTATGTTTTATTAATCAGATTGAACTTCTTAGAGTCCATTACTAAACACATTCCCTCTTTAGTTTACATTGGTCACTCATCCATATTCATGGCAACAGTGTGTGTGTGTGTGTGTGTGTGTGTGTGTGTGTGTGTGTGTGTGTGTGTGTGTGTGTGTGTAGCCTACATGTGGTACCAAACACGTTAGATTGCACGGGAGTGAGTGCAATAGCTGTATTCTTTCCCATTAGCTATATGGTTTTGAAATCCTCTCGTGAACAGCGTATCCGCAACAGACAGACAGACAGGCGCTGGCAAATGAAACCCGAGCCAACATTAATCATTGAAATTAACAATTAAATGATTGATGGTCATGAAAAGACTGTCCCTCACTGTATTCATTAGCCGCTTCCATTAGCAGACCTCAACACTCTCTCTGAATGCACGTGTTATCTCCCTGTATGCTATCGCCATAACAACTCATGAATAAGAGATGGCCAGGAATTTCCAGAGATTGTCTCATATGTTATGTGATGTCATATGTTTGGGAATTAATGGAAAAAGATCTCCCCTGGATTGATGATTGAAACAGATCTGCCCTGGATGTATGCAGCTCCTTGATTATAGAGTTTTTATTAATTTATTGCAAAGTAGGCTACTGTACAAGGCCCAGGCAGCTGCTGCAACTAGGTTGCTAACTATACTTTACTTTTCAGTCCAATCCAACTGCCATCATTATATAGCACCAGACCTTTCAATCTGTCATAGAATGTCATCCAATTACTAATTACTGTAATTATCCAATTTATAGGGGACCCAGCAAGAAAAAAATGGAAGATATACCTTCTAATGAGGCAATGCCTTCGTCACTTCTCTTAACCGGTGCCTAATGTCATTTTTTCTCCAGTAATTACAAACCCTAGAAAGCAGGAGCCAACAGTACACACAGCATGTCTTCCCCTTTCATCCTGGAGTAGAGCACCTCAGATTTCTGTTTTTTCTTCCTCTTTATTTTTTTTTTTTTTTTTACCTCCGATCAATTCGTCTGCGCCCGGGTGGGGGATCAAACATGATGGGAATTTGCTTGAGGTGTGAAACTGAAGGAGTCCATCGACTGAGGAATACGGTAATAAGGCCTCCATTTGAACTAAGCAGGCTCTTGTAGCCCCTCGGGCGAGGGGGAACAGCAAGAGGAAATCTCATTAGAAACAATATCATACCTTTCTCTTTTTTTCTTCTTTTTTTTTACAGGGCTCTGGTATAGAGATGGAGAAGGCAAGACAAGGCAATCTGCTTTTTAAGGCATCCACTCAGATAAAGAGGAAGCTGGTGGAGGCCTGACGAGGAGCTCTCTCTCTCTCTCTCTCTCTCTCTCTCTCTCTCTCTCTCTGTCTCTCTCTCTCTCTGTCTCTCTCTCTCTCTGTCTCTCTCTCTCTCTCTCTCTCTCTCTCTCTCTCTCTCTCTCTCTCTCTCTCTCTCTCTCTCTCTCTCTCTCTCTCTCTCTCTCTCTCTCTCTCTCTCTCTCTCTCTCTCTCTCTCTCTCTCTCTCTCTCTCTCTCTCTCTCTCTCTCTCTCTCTCTCTCTCTCTCTCTCTCTCTCTCTCTCACACTTCATTTGCCTCAGCAATGAAAACCATGGCGTTAAAAAAGAAAAGCTGCAGCATTGCAAATTCCCGCCGTAAAAAAAGTAAAACTGCTCAAACCAGCAATATTTAAGAGTCCCAGGTGGAGAGACGGAAGCCCTTGCATACAGGGCACATATAAACACAAATTTCCCCCCAGATAAAAATAGATAACTTCAAACAAGTCCAGACTTTGTGGGTATTCAAAGCTAGATGAGGGAAGATACCCTCATCCCTCTACACCCCCCCCGCGCCACACACACACCCAACTCACCCCCTAGGTGGTGATAGCCTTAATGCAATATTCCGTTTACTCTCCAGAAATAAACAAGATGCATGAAATGCAAGGCGTAAGTCTGTTTCTAAACAAATGAATGTGCAGTACAACATGTACTGTGAGTCTGAACTCTGCTTTGGTGTACAAAACATGTAATATGATGCAGTCTTATAGGTACCTACTAGTCCTATCACCTATAAATTAAATAAATCAAGAAAGAGTCATACTTCTATTTCAAATTTTGATTACAATAACATTTTTCTCACCATTTTTGTTCTACGGCGTTTGGAGATTATAAGTGTTACAGTTAACAGCTGTACCGACATTTAATAGTGCCATTTTGTTGCCGTCACATCTATTCTGGAAGGTGTTAACAAATGTTCCAAAGATAAAAACAGGAGATGGCGTCTCTAAGGAAACTGGAGAACAAGACTGAGTAATCAGGCTCTGTCTGGTCCTTCTCGCTCAGAAAGACAAACAGAACTAAAACTAGAACATGATGTCATGTCTGTCCAACAGATGGGAACATTAAATACAACCCCAAATTGACACAAAAACAGAGTTTAAATGTGTTATGTGTTATTCAGCAGCTTATTAAAGTGTAGGGATACCCATAGTTACCCATGTACAGTACATACTTTGGGTCACTGATTTAACACATTCATTTGTATTGTAAGTCTATAGAGGCATGTCAGAGATCTCTGTACTCTGTATCTACAGTGGGGTGCAAAAATGTGCAGTAGTCAAAATGCCTTTTACAATTATTAATATCGAAGTGAAAAAAGCAAACCTAACCTCCTAATGGTACAAAGTTAAACATGACACATTTCATCACATTTTAAAGCAAGATTAATTTAACTTTTTACAGTTTCAAAATAATCAAACAAGGAAAAAGGCCTTGTGCAAAAGTTTGGGAACCCTGTCAGCTAGTACTTTGTAACTCCTCCCCGGGCAACTATAACAGCTTGCAAACACTTCCTGTAGCCTGTAGAGTCTTTCAATTCGTGTTTTGGGAATTGTTCCCCATTCTTCCTGGCAGAACACCTCTAGCTCAGAAATATTCTTCGGCCTTCTTGCATGCACGGCATGTTTGAGCTCTCTCCACAGATTTTCAATAATATTAAAGTCTTTCCTGGAGGTACTTCATGGTTGATTTTGAGGTATGCTTCGGGTCATTGTCTTGCTGGAATACCCAACCTCTCTTCAACTTCAATTTCTGGACTGACCTTCGAACATTAGCCTCTAGAATGTCTTGATATTTGGTGGAATCCATTCTTCCTTCCACCCACACATTATTGCCTGGGCCCCCAGCTGCTACACAACCCCAAAGCATAATGGATCCACCTCCATGCTTAACAGTTGGCAAGGTGTTCTTATCTACAATCTACCCTTTTTTCTCCAAACATACCTTCTTTGGTTGTGGCCAAAAAGTTCAATTTTGTTTTTGTCAGTCCAAAGCACATTGTTCCAATAGGCTTCAGGTTTCTCAAGGTTTTCTTTTGCATACTTCAGACGCTTAATTTTGTGTTGAGGTTGTGGAAAAGGCTTTCTGGCAACTCTGCCATGTAGGTCTTTGTTAAGGTACGCTATTGTTGTCCTGTGAACAACTAGACCGGTGTCTGCTCCTCTTTTTTGCAGCTCTTTTGCAGTGATGTGTGGGTTCTTCTGAGCATTTCTCACCAGATCTCGGGCCATTCTATCTGAAAAATTTCTTGGTGCTCCAGATCTTGCCTTGACTTCAATTGTTCCATTTATTTTCAAAAATGTTCTGATGATGTTTCTGACAGTGGAAATGGGTATTTTGAAATGTTGCCTGAGTTTTTTTTGTTGCCTTCTCCTTGATGGTGGAAGAGACCTATCTTGATTCTGACATTCTTGGACAACTGTTTAGAGGGACCCATGGTTTTTAACACCAGACACAACAGCCACAGCAGTCGGATACTTTAGAAGGGATGGAGTTACTTCAGAATATATAGTTCAACCCTGGAATTATATTCACCTGAAGCATTGAAGCCCTAACGAGTAAATCACCTTGGTCTGGGCCTTAGTAATCATCTTCTTAAAAGGTAACAAAGAATAATCCTTTTCCTTTTTTATCATTTAAAAACTCTGAAAAATTAAAATAAAAAGAATCCTTGCTTTAAAATTAGCAGAAAGGTGTCATAATTAACCTTGTAGCATTTAGTGTTGAGGTTTGCTTTCAATCACTTGGAGATTAATTGTAACAGACATTTAAACCAGGGGTGCGCAAATCTTTGCACCCCACTGTAGTTCAGGGTATTGGCCTTGGTAAACATCAATGATGGATCACATTATGGGCCCTATTATGCACTTCATCAATAAGACGAGGCGGTAGATCTAAACTTAAGACGTGGAGGCGTGGTCAAGGCCACTTTGCTATTATGCGTGCTGCAGTGGGCGCCTAAAAGCCGGCGCTAAGCAAAGAAATTAGTCATGGGTGTGTTTTGGGCGTCTTCTCAATCAACCCAATCAGCGTGCCAGGTGCCATTCCCTTTAAGAACCGGCTGCGTTGAGTCATTAGCGCTATGCTATTATGGAAGTCCTGAGAAGGAGGTCAGCGCGCTTCTCTGCCTCTCCCTTCTGAAATAAAGCATTTATACTGTGACCGTAATTGACGTCTTGCCGTGGAGCCACGTGCGTGTTCATGTGTGCCCACATGCATGCGCAAACCGCGGAGGCGCGCTCGTGTTTCAAAACGTGCATGAAGTCTAAACTTAAGAACTTTTCAAACCACTTCTTAGCGATAGGAGCAAAGTCAGATCGCATAATAGCAGGGGCGCCTAGTGCACTTCATTAACATATGAACACTCCCACAATGAGCAATATATGCACGGGAGTTTTACGTCTTATGTGTGGGCGCCTATCGACACCTGCATAATAGCAGTAGCGCGTATGAAGCGCATAATAAGGGTGGCGGTAGGTCTTAACCTGGCGGTGCGTCTTAATTAACACTTAAGACGGCAAGTTAAGAAGTGCATAATAGGGCCCTATGAGTCGTCTAAATTAGTTGTTGACCATCTACATGTTAAGAATGAAGAATGTTAAGAATCTCAGTGTTCCAACAGTCTCAGACCAACTGTTGATATATCTACAGTACTGAAAAGCAAGCCTGCATCTCTCCACCTTTTATTTCGCCATCATTTCTCTATTGAAATATGTCCAATGGGCTACACAGATTGGTGGTAGTCTCAGTATAGATTAGCATTACACATTGAGTAACACGACTCTGGGACTGATAGGTAAAATAACAGAAGCCCTAAAAGACGGTTCTACTACTATATCACATTCAGCCAGGGAGCAGAGATAGAACAACATTTCCTTTGTATGTTGGTACCTCTATACTGTATATATCCATATATCCCCCTTACCCCCGCCCGCCACCACCCTCTATCTTTCACCCTCGTTGTCTCTTTCTCCTTCTCCTGCTGTCAGATTTTGACTGAATCGGGTTAGACATTGGAGGCATAAAAACAGAAGCATCGTTGATGAAAATGACAATGCACGTGTCCTGTTTTTATATTGAGATGCAAAATCTTCCTTCCCAAGCAATCAACAACAATGTACCTTGCAATAGCACAAACTAAAGGGACAATTATGTCAATGTTGGGATTTATCTAATTATATTGTTCCAGTTTGTGGAAATTGTTATAAGAAGTCAAACAATTATTGTGAATCATAATCACCCACATTCAGAGAGCTTTGTTTCGAGATATCCTCTCTCATTGTTTAAACACAGCAGGTATCTTGTCGGAAAGACTTGTATGAAGGCTGTTTGAAACTACGAACCTACAGTCTTCATCTGCGATATGATAACACCGTGGCAACAGCTCTGCTTCCCGAGGCCTCTGGGGTTGTTCCGTTTGAGACAACCAGCTGAGGGTTTTACAGATATGAAGTGAATAGATGCGTGCACACTCGATTCTGCCAGCGACCTTGACCTTGGCCAAGCCTGCAGGGATGTATGCATTATGCGGCGAGAGTGGACAACTGCTCTCTTTTAGAGCCACCTTTTACCTCTCTCAGCATGCTACTGTACTTTTGTAGTTGATTGTCCATATCTCGACTCGCTGCAATCAAGCGTTGTGTGCTGAATCCCCCCCAAAAAGGGAAAAAAAGCCTAAACGTAGACAATCCTTGTATCCTACTGTACGTTGATACAATTTAATGTTAACGGCAAAGTCACTTTGAAATGAAAACTATCTTGATTGCCTTTTCCTCTGAGTGGGACCATGGTGTCCCTTTCAAACATGGGCAGTGCTAAGTGTCTACTTTAAGTTTCCGTATTTTAAGATCACTAAAAGCTCTGATTTGTTAGCCTTTATCTGAGATTTACTAGATTGCTTTTTGGCACCCTTGGTTTTGATGACCAGTGGTCAACAGACGGTCCCGGGGGGAGGGCTGGGTGACGTAGCCCCACTGCAGGGCCATCTGGCCTGGGGAGGGCTACCTGCCTTGGGTCCCTGGAATGGGGGCCATGGGCACCTGGCAAACCTGGCAAAGTAAACTCTGGCTAGCTGCCAGGTACGGAAAGACACCACTTTGATTTGGAGGGAGCAACTCAGCATGATTCCCTTTCAGGCTGGAAAGTTACCAAACTAAGGGGGAAGGAGGGGGAGGGGGTGGAGTGGGGGGTTCAAAGGTCATTCCCACTCGAGGTCGATACGCCTCAGTTTTTCTGTTCACACTGTGGGATGGCCATATTATATGTATTATGTAAGTATTTACTGTAAAAAGATGTAAAAAAAAGTATGCTACAGTATATACCAGTTGAACTGATTTGTTTCTGGTTGTGAGTGATAATAATATGTTTGATGCAATCATTAGGTCTAATGTATGACAGCAGAGGCTTTGAACTTTGCTTTAAAAGTGCACCTAATTAGCCATGCATTTCATTACAAGTAGTTTTTAATTAACTGTCTGCAGAAAAACATCTTAATCAGTTTAATCAAAGATTATGAGGGCAATTACAGTTCAGTTAGTCTCAGAATGAATTAAAATAATGGATTAAAATGTTCAGTTGTTGAAAACAAAAACTTGAATTACAATTATAGTTGCCCTACTAAGTACTGTAGATGGATGGTGATACGGTTAAGTGATCCACTGTATAAAGAAAGAAAGTTGGAGTGGAGTCTTGAGAAACAAGCTGGTCGTTTGTTCTCATCTTTAACACAAACAGGTATTAAAACATACACACCATTCATCCTAAGGACCTAAAAAATATATATATATATCTGGATGTTTGATCAAGTACTGTACAGTTGGTTTGTTGATTTTCCTTTCCTTTCAAAAACATCATTTCAATATCAAAAGGCTCACCTGCTTATCAGAACACAGTGTATTAATGCATTATTGATTCATAATGGAATGTGCAAACACACAGCTTTAGATCCTCCACACAATATCTCTGCTTTGAGGTAGAAGGTGGATTAGAGCCAGGGGAAACTGATGGAGGGAGAAAGGGATCAGCTCATCATAACGCATGGAATTAGGAACGGTACATGTATATGTCCATGCACGTCAATGAGCCGGTCCTCCGTTTTCTACCTCCAGCAGCCTCCCCTGAATAGAGCGGTGGACTGTACCGTCACGGCTGGCTCCTCAGGGCAGCCGGCAGGTGAAATATGTCCGTTCTCTACCGCTACTCATGCTAAGATAATCTAATACCGTATCACATCATCTCACAGAGGACTTTAGATTCCCTGGAAATCTTGGGGAAGAGTGGAAGCCTGCCTCTTTCTGATCTTGGAGCACTTCAACATACAAAGAAATATGAAAGGCGTAATACTCGGAGACAGAACTCAATTGGCCATGACCCGCCACAGGTTTTTATCTAGTCTGGGGTGATTTCTTTTCACACCGTGTCAACGGTGGAAGAATTCATTGTGCCACGCTAGAACCCCTTTATTAAGGCCCCGGTCATCCCCAGGAGTATGTCGCTGTTGAGTGGATGAATTAATTAGAACCCCCGATTCCTGGCAACCAATTGAAACCGCCAAAATACTAATGAGCTAAAGCGTGCTGTAGTCAGACACTTATCCAATCTATCATCCCGCCACCTGCACCACCCCCCCCACACACACACACACTCACAAACACCCCTTCACACACCCCTCTGTCTCTCTACTTTACATATAAATTACATACCAGAAACAACCGTTCGGGAAATCTTTATTGTAGACATTTAATATGCAACAATGTTTAGATGCAGAAATCAAATCTGATAGATGCGGGGGGGTATGGATGACAGTGAGGTTGGATAGGTTGTGATGATTATCCAGCAGTGATTTGAAGGCACCAACACCTACGGTTCAATTACAAATGAAGATGATAAAGAATGGACATCAACAACTGGTCAA